>NW_017309176.1:17648-46271 GCF_000935625.1 Nanorana parkeri | reverse complement strand
CATGGGCAGGGCGAAGCCAGAGGAAACTCTGGTGGAGGTCCACAGCGGTCCTGACGTGCAAATCGGTCGTCCGACCTGGTTATAGGGGCGAAAGACTAATCGAACCATCTAGTAGCTGGTTCCCTCCAAAGTTTCCCTCAGGATAGCTGGCGCTCGGGCCGACCTAGTTTTATCCGGTAAAGCGAATGATTAGAGGTCTTGGGGCCGAAACGATCTCAACCTATTCTCAAACTTTAAATGGGTAAGAAGCCCGGCTCGCTGGCCTGGAGCCGGGCGTGGAATGCGAGCGCCCAGTGGGCCACTTTTGGTAAGCAGAACTGGCGCTGCGAGATGAACCGAACGCCGGGTTAAGGCGCCCGATGCCGACGCTCATCAGACCCCAGAAAAGGTGTTGGTTGATATAGACAGCAGGACGGTGGCCATGGAAGTCGGAATCCGCTAAGGAGTGTGTTACAACTCCCCTGCCGAATCAATTAGCCCTGAAAATGGATGGCGCTGGAGCGTCGGGCCCATACCCGGCCGTCGCCGGCGCTGAGGGTCCCCGGGGGCTAGGCCGCGACGAGTAGGAGGGCCGCCGCGGTGGGCGCGGAAGCCCCGGGCGAGGGCCCGGGCGGAGCCGCCGCGGGTGCAGATCTTGGTGGTAGTAGCATTCCAAGGGGAGAAGAGGTAGCCGACCTCTCTCCCCAGCAGCAGCAGAGGGGCGAGTTCCAGGGGCGTCGAGAAGCCGGCGGCCGTGCGTTCGGTATCCGAGAAGAAAGGGGAGTCGGTTGTCGCAACCGGAATACAGCGACGCCGGGATCGACGAGTCCAAGCCTCTCTCTGGATCCCCAGCGGAGCCTCTGCCGCACCTCTCGCAACACCAGAGCTGCCGTAGCTGCACTCCTCAGCCCGGCCACTCCCGAGACGGACTCCGGGAGCCCGCGTGCTGCTTGCACCTGACCTTCGCAACACCAGAGCTGTCGTAGCTGCACTCCTCAGCCCGGCCGCCCCCGAGACAGACTCCGGCAGCCCGCAGGCTGCTGGCACCTGACCTTCGCAACCCATGGGCTGTTCGGAGCCAGTCCATGACGACGCCTGTGTTCCCCGGGTGGACTGCCTTTTCCTCCATTTTGACTCTCGGCTTGAAAACAGGTGCCGCTCACCACGGGACAGCACGTCGCCCAGAAAAAAATCCAAAAAAGTCAGAGTGCGACCGGCCAGCTCGTCACACGAGGGCAGGATTCAAGTGTCACCAGTCAGCTCGGAGGACCAGTGTCCTCCGGCCACCATCGGCAGTCAAGCAAGTGAGGGTCAGGGAGGCTTCTCTTCCCTTCCTCCTCCTCCTCACACAGCTTGGTTACCGAAGCTGGGAGTGGGGCTTCGACTGGATGGGGGGATGCCTCACCAATCACACAAGGCGCGGCATGTCCCGTCACTGCCTCACCCAGCACACAAGGCAGGGCACGTCACTGCTACAGTATACACTTATAATGGCACATAGAATTTTCAGAATATTTTCGATAGTAATCACGGGGTAAAGGTGTAATACACAGATTAAATTGTTTAGTCTGGGGATGGGGGGTCAAGGGAACACTACACTTCCAGAAGGGGTTAGTGAATCACTTGGACGTGTATTAATATTCTGGAAAAGACCCAATTGAGTAGGGTAGATATTAAGAAGTTATAAGAGGAAAGACATGGACAGACCAGTGAAGACAGGGGTATGATTTGAGTATAACTGACGGTATGGGACTCTCCTAGTTCGGGCCAAGTGAGATACTTAGGGGGGATCCGAATATCGGGGGGTGATCAATTGAGGACTACAGGCCTTTTACGGGAATGGGGGAAGTAAACACGAAGAGACAGCCGAACTGGAGACTCTTTTCCTCAGAGAATACTGACTGGTGGGACGCAGTAGACCGGTGGGTTGAATGGGAGTAACGACTAGGGAAGGGGCAACCCAGTGGCTGACTGTAGATACAGCTTTGTAGATATCCAGTTGTGGTGCAATGTATTAAACACTGCTAAGGACTACTAAGGACTACTAAATTGAGAATAGAGATAACAGATATTGAATTGAGGAACTCTCTGGTGAGCACGTAGGAATTAAACGGAGATGGGTCTGGATATTAAATCGGAGAGAGTTTGTTCGTCTACTATGTATTATATCAATGTTATAGAGTCGGGACGAGGGGAGGCTGCTGGTGGCGGCCGTTCGCCTTCACTTGGCTCGGTCATGGGGAGTCCCCCCTGTCCGTGCCAAGGGAGTCACCTGTATCAGGTGGCGTATAAATGGTATCTTGATGGGGCACATAGGTGTTGGTTTATGTGTTCTATTGTAAGTGTTTTTATGGTTTATGTATAGTGGTAAAGGAAATGTATTTATTTTTTTGTTATGTTTTCCCTTGTTTTTTTTTCTTTTTTTAATTTTTCAGGGCCAGGGTCGGGACGAGGAGGGTGGGGCAAATGGCGCAGGTATTACTCTTGGGTATGCTGGAGGGGAATAACGGACCGGGCAAGTAACCGAAATGGGCGGGATGGTGGGTACCAAATTAGGCATCGGATCAAATATATACAGTTGCTAGGAAGTTATGCTCCCATGTGGAACTAATATTTGTATAGCCACGCACAATGTTCAAGGCCTTAACTCACCTATAAAACTTCGAATAGCCTTTAATCAATATCACTCTCAAAAAATCGATGTACTATTGCTTCAGGAAACGCATTTTATAACAGTTATAATCCATCTTTTATACATAAGCAGTATACCCAGTATTATATGGCTAAGACGACAGTTAAGTCCAAAGGGGTGGCCATTTTTTTTGCCAAGCATGTACTTTTTAAATTAAAGCTGGAAATCAAAGACCCCGAAGGGATGATACTTATTGGTGAAAGGCACTATTGGGGATCAATTGTTCACATTTATTTCTTATTATGCCCCCTAACCTTCCCTTTTTTACTCATTTGTTTGCGGCTCTCTCACCACATATAGAGGGCACAGAGGTATGAGCCGGGGATTCCAATTTAGCTCTGGACCTTAATCTCGATTTCTCACCCTTTCAGCATCGGACTGAAATCCCCCCCCCCTAAATGTGGAGCGAAGCTGGCAAAGCTCCTCTACCTGCACAATGTGGTAGATGCCTGGCGGGAGTGTAATCCCTCTACTAGGGATTACACCCATTTTTCATACGCTCACTCTACTTACTCACGTATAGACCATATCTTTGTCCCCCCCATATGTTGGGTGGGATTAGATCAGTAAGAATTAGGGAGGTATCTTGGTCTGACCATGCCCTAGTTGTGATGACTTCTTCCTTGGCCCAATCCTTTCGAGGATTGGGACATTGGAGACTTAATGACTCACTCCTAAGTGATCCGGGGGTAGTAGCAGAAGTTCGGAGCGCACTGACTGAATACTTTGACATTAATACCTCTTCAGTATCCTCTCCCATTACCAACTGGGAGGCTCATAAGGCTATGATAAGAGGGTCATTTTATTTCTATTTCCACACGTAAGAAACGCCAACGGATAACTCATATTTCTAAATTAGGAGAGTTGCGGACTCAGGCGCATAAACAGCATCCAACAAAGGACCTCCGAGCATCCAACAAAGGGCCAGGTTAAGGTTATCCCTTAACCTGGCCCTTACTACAGTGGCAGAGCGGAGTCTGCGATGGTCTCAACACAGGTTCTACTCACATGGGGACAAAATTGGCCACTTATTAGCTGTAAAACTAGCACCTAAATTTCGTAATTACACACCCTCAAAATAAGATGCGCAACGGGAAAGTATACACAGAACCCTAAAATAGTTATTCAGGAATTTGAATTCTTTTATGCCCGATTGTATGCCAATAGTTATGATCCACCCAAATTGCTAATACAACAATTCTTGAGAGCCTTGGTACTTCCCAAACTAAACCCTGGGCACGTAGCGTCACTGGAGGAACCAATTACTCAATCGGAAATTAAGCAAGCTATTAAACAGGACAAAATATCCTCTGCCCCAGGCCCGGATGGTTTTTCAGCTAGCTATTATAGGAAATTTGAAGAGATACTCCTGCCCCACCTCGAAGCCCTCTTCCTAGCTATAGGCAAAGGTGAGCCCTTGAGTGCGTGTATGAATGAGGCATATCTAAGTTTAATTCCCAAACCTAATAAAGATCCAGGAGAAATAGCTAACTACAGACCTATATCTTTAATCAACAATGACCTTAAATTGCTCATTAAAATTTTAGCGAATAGAATTATGTCTTTTCTGCCAAATTATATCCATAAAGATCAAGTGGGGTTTATCAGGGGGAGACCAAATTCGCAGAGCAATCGATATAATATCTTTATTAAAATCAGGATGGGGTAAGAGTTCAGGCGTTTAATGGCTTGTTGCTATCTATTGACCTGCAGAAAGCCTTTGACTCGATTTCCTGGTCTTATCTTTTCACGCTCTTAGAGGAATGGGGGTTTGGCACTCAGTTCATAAGTCTACTTCGGAATCTGTACTCCTTCCCCTCAGCCGTTATCAAGATGCAGGGATTTAAATCAGCTCCAATTTCGATCCATAAAGAAACTAGACAAGGTTGTCCTCTCTCGCCTTTGTTATTTGCCTTGGCGATTGAGCCCCTTGCCATCTCGATACGAGAGAACTTGGATATTAAAGGGGTTTACTGTGGGTCAAGGGAACATAAATGTGCTCTCTTTGCAGATGATCTACTACTCTTTGTCACGCAACCTTTGACTACCCTCCCTAACGTAATAGTTTCCCTTGAGAGATTTGCAGAGGTGTCTGGGCTTCATATAAATGCAACTAAATCCTTGGCCCTGAATATAAATCTATCTACAGAAATAGTGAATATGTTAAAAGGGGCGTTTCCTTTCTCATGGCCGTTAACTACTTTACCTTATTTAGGGATCAATCTTACACCATCTTTTGATCTCCTATATCAAGCAAATTATCCTTTAATATTTAAGAAACTAAAGGGGATTTAGAAAGATGGTCATTATATAACTTATCTTGGCTAGGGAAAATAAACGCTATCAAAATGACACTTCTTCCCCAACTATTATATATCTGTTTAGGGCCCTTCCTGTCCCGATCCCCAGACTTGAACTAGTTACCTTTCAATCCAACTTGGTGAAATTTATATGGGGAGGTAAAGGTCATCGCTTGCCCAGGATCACGCTCTATAGCACCAGAGAGTCCGGGGGGTTAGGAGTGCCAAACATACTCCAGTACTATCGAGCCTCGCGTATTGCCCAGCTATCCGTGATATATTCCAAAGAAGAACTACTGGATTGGGTCTTTATGGAGTCAGAGGCAGCTAAGGATATGCCCTTAGATTTGCTGAAATGGCTACCTTCTGGGTTATGCCCGCCTATTATGGCCCCTACCCTATCTAACTCTCTGACTCTGTGGGACCGTGTTAAAAATCAGGGAAATATGAGTTCACATCATACTCCCCTTGCCCCTTTATTTCAAAACCCGGCGTTTGTCCCTGGTACTCACCCTAAATCCTTCTAATGGTGGATAGATAAGGGCTTATATAGAATTGGTCAATATCTTAAGAGGGGGAGACCTTTGACTCTGGAGTACTGCAGGGAACAACTGGGCATGCCATCGTCTGAGTTGTTCCGCTATTATCAAATCACTCATTTTTTGCGAGATATTCTGGCGCGGAATGACTCAGGTAGGGACCTTAGCCCGTATGAACATTGGGGTCTTCATGCTATTAATCAGAGAGGGGCCATTTTCCTGCTGTACTCCATAATGCTAGGATCCCCCCCTAATCAGCCATATATGCGGGCATGGGAAAGGGATTTGAATAGGGAGGTGCCAGAGGAGGTTTGGAGGCGTCGCTCAAGAGTGACAACTCAGGGTCTGCTGAACGTTTCACTGTTAGAAGCCAACTTTAAAGTTTTTTCCAGGTGGTACCTGGTGCCCTCTAAATTAGCCCGTATGTACCGAGGGGTATCCCCCCTTTGTTTTCGGGGATGCGAACTGGGGGGAACCATGCATCATGTATGGGGGTCGTGCCCTCGGATTCGTGCATACTGGGCAGGGGTGTTTAACCTAATCCTGCAGGTAACGGGAGTGCAGGTTCCTAGAGATCCCAGTTATGCTCTTCTTAACGATACGCTACCAGGGGTATCTAGACATTGTACTCGCCTAATTAGGTTCATGTTCTTGGCAGCTAAAATTACAATTGCCAAAGCCTGGAAGGCACCTAAAGTGTCATTACGACAAGTAATGTTTTTTCTTTTTTTTTCCTCTCTCTCTTTTTTTTTGGTTTATTGTTAGGTTTTTATGTTTTTTATTCATGTAAGTAAGTTATGTCAGTCATGGTACCAGAAGTTGACTACATTGGTAAAAAGGACTTTCATACCAATAGCAATATAGCAGGGTTCACTTAGCGACAATGCCCGCATGCTTGAAAGGGGGAAAGTATGGGGGACATGTCTCAGAGCAGATCCAGCTTGCTAAATAACTACAAGGGTAATGCTCTCCTCCCTCTTGTTGAGACTGGAAGGTTAGACTTGGGTAACAACTAGGGAGAGAACAAAAACCCAGAAAAATAAAATGAGCAATGTTATGTTTTATGAGATTGGTACTCTAATGTTGGTTATACGGTGTATGTGTCTTATAATGTGTTGAAAAATAATAAAATATTTGAAGAGTAAAATAGGTGTTAGAAAAGATCCCTCCTATCCAAAATGCAACTTCCATGCTCTTTGAATTAGGTTGCTATTGGAATCAAACACTGCCGACACTCAATTCTGTATTTAAATACGTCTATAGATAAATAACCCCGCCGTAGAGTGGATTGCAAAACTTGATAAGATTGTAGCATTTGAACGTGTAATGTATCAATGTAGAAGGCTTAGTAATAACAAATTCTCTTTGATTTGGTCCCGTTGGTTAAACTATCACATACAATAAATAGGCATCAGTTGTTATTATCGAAGTCAGTTATATACAGTATACTTCCAGTCTGAATTCATTCTGCTACTGGGTCTCATATGCAGGGCAGCCATCAGAAATTTTGGGGCCCCTTACACAGCTTTAGGTCTGGGCCCCCCCTCCGCACTGCCGCCCCCCACCACCGCCACACTGAGCCAGTCGCATCAGTCTCTGTACAGAGGAGCTTACACTCTAATGTCCTCCCAAAGTCACACACTATTATTATACATGTATATAGCTCTGACATATACCACAGTGCAGTACAGAGAACACTGAGCCAGTCACATCACAGTCTCTGTACAGAAGAGCTTACACTCTAATGTCCCCCCACAGTCACATCAGTCTCTGTACAGAGGAGCTTAAACTCTAATGCAGAATGGCACCGCTTGTAGGGGGACTACAAATCCCAGCAATACATTTATACAGCAATGCAGAACAGTATATGAATTGGACTCTGGGCATAGTGACGCGCTTGACTCCGGTATACACCAAGGTATCCACCAAGATGGCAGCGCCCACATGTTCCGGTTCCACCATCTTGGTGTATACCAAGATATATTCCAAAATTACGCCATGCGCAGAACACGCTAGCGGCCGATATGGCCGCTGTTCGATCTGCAATTTCTTTGTGCGGTTTCATATTCGGAGCCTCATTGCCTCTGAAAACAAATGTTTTTCCATTTTCATTTGTTTCGTCTGAACCAAATTTGTTTGCCCCGCATGCATCTATTACAAACCACAGCAAACCATATCATCTGACTAGTATACAGCAGATACGCATAAAACATAACACAATATCAAATGTACCCAATCTGCCCCTATACAGGATACATTTTCTTACCAGTGCCAATAAACTTTAAAAACCAAAAAGTTCTCACCAGGGGCAGATGCGGGCACCATTTTTTCAGTGGGGGGCCCGGAACCAGATGTCAGTGGGTCCCCCAGCCTCGAGCCCTCGTGCAGCCACAGGGGCAGTAAGTCTACCCTCCCTGTACATACAGCCCTTCCCCCGCTACCACTGGGCTCTTGTCTGTGCCGCAGTCAGACTAGGATAGTGATGACAAATGTTTTTGAACCCGAATGTCCAAACTGCGACGCAAAATCAATTTATTTATCTCAAATGCAAACATTGAAAAAAACTTTAGTATTGCGTTGCAGCTTGGGCGCTCGGGTTTAAAAAATGTTCATCATCACTGCCACTGCCAAACATTTATACACTCATTAAAACACACAAATCACACACTCATTAACCACTCGCTGCCTGGAGCAATTTCTTACATTTGCACACACATGATAAAATCTGAATTTTTGTCTAGAAAAAAAGCTTCAGACCCCCAAACAATGATATATTTTCTGAAAGCAGAGGCTCTGTAGAATAAAAACATACTAGTTGCAAGTTTTTATGTAGCACGGTATTTGCGCAAATGTTTATCAATCAAGTATTTTTAGGATAAAATACACAAAAATGAAATTTAGTGCACAGAAACAGAATATAATGGCTCATTTTTTGGTAAAATATAAAAGTTGGGGGTCACGCCGGGCAAATAGTAGAACTCTGCTTCATCAGCTTCTTTGGGGGTCCCCAGGTGATATTAGGGGTCTTAGAGACCCCTAATGTCTCAATAAAGAGGACCTGTCAGTGTGCCTTTTCTATTATATAGAGGGATTGTTATCCCCCCTATGTGATGGCAATAACAATGTGTAAAAAAAAAGTGAAAAAAAATAAGTCGCATATAAAAACGTAAAAAAACACCCCAAAAATCTTTAAGTCCCCCACCCCCACGTTTACGCACATATAAATGTAAATACGCATCAGATGCGCCAATGCGCGGAAACGACAATCGCGCTACACATGTTACATATCGCCGCGAATGTCAGAGTGAGAGCAATAATTCTAGGCTCATCAATCACTGATAACACTACACTGATGAGTGGTAAAAGCGTCGCCTATGGCCAATTTTGGGTATTGTAGTTTTTTTTGAGGTTTCGCGCGCACACGCAATTTTAAGGCTTAATATGTTTGGGGTCTTTTTATCCGACATGACCCCGACTCTTATATTTTACCAAAAAATAGGGTAATAATAAATGTTTTATCATTTAATATAGGAAAAAAATTTTGTTTTTTTAAATTTTGATAAATTTTTCCATACCATAGTAAATATTATAAACAACCAAAAGAAAGCTCTATTTGTCCCCCAAAAAATGGTATAAAATTGATTTCAGTACAGCATTGTATGACGGAATAAATGTCCTTCAAAATACTGCAGGGCTGAATACTGAAAAATGGCCGGGACAGGAAGAGGGTGTAACACCGTGGACTTCAAGTGGTTAAGGAAATGTTTTTTGCATTTTTTTATGTTACTTTTAATTTTTACAACTTTTTTTACACTTAGCTTTATTGTTATCACATATCACATAACAAGTCCCTTATGTAATAGCAAATATAATGTGACAGGTCTTCTTTATGGAGACATCAGAGGTCTTCCAGACCCTTAATGTCACCTAGGGACTCCAAAGAGCTTCACCAGCTTCTTGCTCTAGGAGCCGGAGACTGTGTACATTGACACCGGAAGTGATGTAATGCACATCACTTCCTATGTCCAGTAATCGGAGGAGAGGTTCGCGGCTGGAAGCTGCTGATCTCTCCTCCGATCTGTCAGGGGAGACCCTCCACGCCGGTCCCGGGCTTATCTGTCCCTGGTGTGAGCCCGATTCTGGCCAGAACGCACTGCATTGCATTGCGGCCGGCTCAATTTTTTGCTGGGCAGCAGGGGGCGTGGTGAGCCATTGTTGTGAATGGCGCCGTTGCCACGCCCTTGGGCCGCGATGGGATTGCCCACACAGGATCGCAGGGCACATTGTGTCTGCAGTCCGGTGCAGTTAAAATAGTGCTTGCAGCATTTTGACCACACCGGACCGCAGGCACAATGTGCCTTGCGATTCCGTGCGGGCGATCGCATTGCGGCCGGAGGGCATGGCAATGGCACCATTCACTACAATGGGTAGCCACGCCGCCTCCTGCCTGGCAAAAAAAAAAAGTGAGCCGGCCGGAACGTGATCAGGCCGGAACACACTACAAGTGGTGTGAACAGGCCCTAAAACGTTACCAAGAACCACTTCCAGCGGAGGACGTACATTTACGTGAACCCGGGGGAAGTGGTTAAAAAAAAAAGCCGTACGTTTTATGAGTTACACATCCTAATCCGTTTTATCGAATTTCTGTATCTATGATGCAGGATATATTGTACCCCGCCTTTAAGTGTGTGCGCTATAGTCATTCGTCTTCTTCTTTCTTTCTGTTTTTCTGTTTAACAATTTATACATTTTTATTGTATATTGGTGTCTTTTTGAGTTGTTAGCTAAAAAAAAATTTTTTCCAAAAAAAAAGAAAGCGGCATATTGCAAAAAAAATGTATAACACCCAAATTCTTGATGTTATCACCCTTTAGAAAGTGAGGCACAGAGAAGGGCGATTGGACCAAAATAATGACTAAACACTTTCAATAAAGAAATAAAACCCTGCTCACTTCTTATTCATTGCCTCATTCACAGAAACTCCTACTGGAAAGATGACTTTAAATGCACCTCACTCAGAAGCTAAAACTCTTATGGCCATCAAATCATTAAGGACCCACTCACACTATTGGGATGCATTAACAAGCATTGCATGAAAAAGGGTGCGTGCAGCATTTTTGGCAGTACAGTGCAACACATGTTAGTATGTTTCAGCATACTGCACTGCAACACACATCTGTCATCGGGGTGCGTTGATATGCCATTCAGAATGAATGATAGCGTATTACACCAACGTTTGTAACAGGTGTTGCCACATGTTAAGATAATTGATTAGTATGAATAAGCCCAAGGCCCAAATTGACACACAGTTATGTATCACAAGAAAGTTCACCTCTCTATGAACTTTCCTATCCAGTTCTAAAAGAGAAATCAGCATTCATTTCTGACATGCTCCACACAATAGTATATCCATAGCTAACAGAAATGCAGTCTACTGCACTTATGTTAGACCGATTTTGCTTAAGAACACTGACCTTTTAGCTTTTCAATAAAATCTTAGCAAATCCCCTTCATATAGTTATATTCAAGCCTAGTACACCTGACTAAACCAGATGCATCATGGGATGTCAGGCTACAGGCAATATTAGAAAGACATTTAATATGGTATACTACATACAGTATCTAACCTTCGAATGCCTTCAACAGAGTCAACTGGCAAAATCTAATACCGATTCTTCAGAACTATGGCTTCATGGACCAATTCTTTGAAGGGGGTCAAAAGCCTATACACTATCCCCATCAGCTTTAAGCTTATCCTCATCTACTTTTTTTCCATTAAAAATTACACAAGGCTGCATCCTCTGCCCTTTTACTTTTTTCTTTATTCATAGAACCCTGAGCAGCCCTAGTTGAATCATTGGAGAACATATAAAGTAGGTAAGATGATGAGTAAATTAATAAAAAGTTGCCCTCTTTGCAGATAATAACCTCTTCAAACCTTCCCATGGCACTTACCCTTCCACCCCCTTACTATACACATTTAAAGTACAATTTAGATAAACACACTAAAGAATTGGCGCACAAACGACTGATATCACAATATGGATTATGTTTATTCTTGAACTCAAACACACTCTCCAAGATACTTGATCTATTTTGTTCTATCCCTGTCTCTAAGAGCAAACTAAAATAATTACAAACCCATATATTCTACACTAAAGAGCTTCTAGAGACAAGAGAACTGTCCCAGCTAAACTGCAAGAGGGTTTTAGTCTGCCCATTCCACCAAAATACTAACTTGCTACCAGATTTGCTCAGTTGCTTCAATTTCCTTGGCAAGATGAGTGGAATTAGAGGCAAGGCTTACTCTGTTCCTCTCCATCATGTCTTACGTTATCACAAAAAATGTCTTGGAGCCTTTATGCCGGGATCCTTCACCATTGATCATCCATAGACTAGATCTTTGGTTTTAGACTGCCAAAAAACTACAACTGAAACATGAACAGCCACTACTTAAATCATAGCCTTTAATTTCCACCAGGACAGAGCAGTTTTGAAAAATGGAAAATATTGCAAACAAAAATAATTTGGGTCTTCAAACACATTACAATAATTTGCTGAATATATTTTTTTCATTTTCTAGAATTAAGAAATGTTGTGTCCAATACATTATGATTATATACACCCTTCAAATTCATGGATTTTGGGAAAGACCCTCAAAGCATTCATTTGGGAAAGGGCAAAATAACATATCTATTTTCTCATTTGGCATTTTGGCATTTGGCATTTCCAAACACCACAATACACAGAGGTCATCATGACTAAATTGTAAGAAAATTTGGTAACTAATATGGAACAGACAGACTGAAGATGCATTTACCTTAAGAAGGAAAAATACTATAAAAGAGTTGTATAAATGCCATGCAAAGCCCCAACAGATGTTTAAGACAGCAACATGTATAGCATTGTTGCAAGTCAACAGATAGTCTACATTTTTGTGGACCTGTTTTCCATGCTTTTCAATTTATATCTTCTTTCTTGTCCATATCTATTCTTCCAGAGGCTTGGACAGCTCTCTTTGCCATGGAGATCCTGGGCCTAATAAAGAGCACTAATAAATGAATATGATACATTTGTGCAGAGTTTAGATGTGTAATAGCAGAGTTTTCTAACATAATAAATCTCTTACACGTTGATATCCGAATAGGACCATTTTAAAAAATCTGGTCCCCATAAATCAACAATTGCCAAATTCTTTACTTACAGTGCATTTAAATCAACAGATGTTTTCCCTATATGACTAACTTACCACATGGACACAAAACCTAACCAAGGAAAGATGAAGCCAAATATGGGGCTTGATATTTACTTGAGCATATTTATACCACTGCACGTAAACAATACTCGAGCGCAGGAAAACAAAGCCACAAAGCACAAACATTTATAATATTACAACTGCTTTTCATATCAAGGTATTTCTTTGAAATGGTGTTAATGTTATGTTTTCCCTAGATTATGCCTACTATTTTACTATAATAAACAAAAATATTCGCGCTGTTGGCTTTTCCACCCTTCAAAATTACAAAAATAGCGACAGCTGCAGTGAAAAACCAAGAAGTGAAAAACACCCCTGGGCAAACAATAACAAAAAAAGTTACACCGCACTATCTCCCCTTATTATTAAACTCTTTTCACCAAACCCTACAATTCTAAATAATTAATCGATGTTCGATGTTCAAATCAAACAAAAATGGCTACATACCGGTTGGAAGCTGTCATCACCCTAAGTGGGTAGATAATATCCCCAAGGGACAATTTGTAAGGGTACGGAGAAACTGTACAGGGGAAAGTGATTTCTATGCACAGCCAAAGATCTTGGAGGAGAGATTTATAGAGAGAGGTTATGATAGCAGTAAAGTGGTAAAAATGAAAGACACAGTAGGGAGATCAAAAAGGGGAAATGTATTGGAGACCAAGACAACTAAGTCAAATAATTTAGAATATCCTCTAGCTTTTATCACAGACTATAGTGTGCAGTATAGAGATGTAGAGAAGATGATTAGCAAACACTGGTCTGTCCTTAAAATGGATAGGGTCCTGGGACCTCTTATTCCCAATAAACCAAGAGTAATATATAGGAGAGCCCCTACCCTTAAGGATATTTTGGTACACAATGTAGTTGATCCGCCCCCTAAGGTAAAGTATTTTTTTTGGAAGCACATGTTTCCATCCGTGTAAAAACTGTATGGGTTGCAGGGTAACTAATAGGAAAGAACGCAGGATTACATAGTTTGTTTCTCATACAAATGGAAGGGCATTTGAGATAAAGACATTCGTTTCTTGCCATACCTCTTTTGTAACCTATGTGCTAGAATGCCCATGTGGCCTCCAATACGTAGGGAGAACCACCAGGGAACTTAGAATTCGAATAAGGGAGCATATTAAAAATATTAAGAAGGGGTTTGACAACCATAGTGTTTCTAAACACTTTAAGGATGTGCATAATAAAGACCCTTCATTGCTAAAGTTCTATGGATACCTTACTAGATACATTGAGACCCAAAGGGTTAAATATAGACCTTGATCTTAATTGTTTTATCAGTAATAGCTAGCTAGTCTTTTATTGTATAGTTTCTGTTTGCTATTATAACTGTTTATAGTATAATTGTCTATTTATCTGGCATTAGAATATATATATACTATATTTAAAAAAAAAAATTGGGAAGAAACGAAGGGGCGGGACTGACATGTCTGATAACGAGATTTAGGTGTGAAGGCAATTTAAGAAAGGTATGAGCAGTGTGCTTGCTACCCTTGAAAAAGTCTGGATTGACGAAACTAGTCGGGAGAGAGTGTGCATGGTGCTCTACCTATCAGCTGTTTTAGATCGATCAATTGATAGTGGATTCAGAGTTTTTGGATCGATCTGTATCTGACGTGTTGTTTTTATCTTTTTGTAAGTTCCTTTTTATTTTGCGCTAATTAAATGTTTTAAATATTTTATGCTATGTGCCTTTTATTTTTTCATTTTGGGATATTCTACCTTGGATCCTTTTTGGAGTTGTTTCCCTGATACTGCTAAGTATTGCTAGCGATGCTACAGGTGATTGGAGCCTTTTTCAAAGGGGAGGAATAACGCTGACATCTGATGATGTGGCTGATACACATTGTATCATAAGAGATCACCGGGATGTATGCAGTGGAGATGCCATGCAAATGAAGGAGTAAAACAAAGAGTTCCTTACATGCGCTCTCATCAGGGAGATCTGGTGAGTGTTTAAAGATTTGTTTCATCGCATGAAGGTGGAGCACAGGAAAGCATTGATATCGTTTTGACAGTTTCACTTAAATGAACTTTCAGAATTATTTCCTCTTAGTTATTTATTAAGTGATTAGAGAAAAACTTGCTCTTTTTTATATACGTGCTTATCCAATTCACTTTTGTTTGGATCACTTATTTATTTATTTATTCACTATGTTATATACATTAGTATGGTGATGAATGTGCAATGATGCATGTGTCTTAGTTTGAGTTCTTAACACAGTTTATATTCTCGTCTGAGATTTTTACACATAGATCACAGTAATTTGTGGACACTTTGATAAAAAAAAATGTTTGATGTGAACATCGATTAATTATTTAGAATTGTAGGGTTTGGTGAAAAGGGTTTAATGATAAGGGGAGATAGCGCCGTGTAACTTTTTTTGCTGCTATTTTACTAATTTATTTAAAACCTTTTTCTTGAAATCTATTGAGGGACACAGGAATATAGTAATTGCTATAGACATTTGGGTTATACTGCCGCCTTCAGCAGGTTTGGATACTAAACAAAAAAGGTGAAGCCAGCTCTCTTATAACCCTGCCACCGACCATCTGTTAGGAACATGTGAAATGCTCCTATCCCCGTCGCAACCACACAGCTCCATCTAGTGGTTGTCTTTTGAAACAGCACCTACCACAGTCAATGGGCTGATCAGGCTAATCAGCCTGACTACATGCCCCTCACAGCCTGGGCATGGTTAGTTGTGCTCTATTTAAGTATCACAAGCCCAGGGCTCTGGGCTTGTGATAGTTCCAGTCTTGCTCTGTCTACACAAGCCTGAATCCCAGTCCTGCCTTGATCTTGTATCCTATTCTTGCCTTGGCTCTTAAATCCTATACCTGTCTTGTTTCTTGTATTAGTTTCTGTCTTGTATTTGTTTCCTGTTCCGGTCTTGCACTTTGACATCAGTCAGTACTTCTCCTTGTTCCTGGGGGCCAGGCTGTGGCATCACCTGACCAGAGCAAATAGTTTAAGTACTGGGGGCATCCAAGTAACGGTAGGCATGCTTGCCTTATGGGAACAGCGGCTGCTAAAGGTCAAACAACTCGCCGATATTTGCTCTGATAGCGTGCGTCCACAGCTGATCCTAACACTAAACGAAATGTTGTGAAACATAGTGGTCTTTAAAACCACGTTTTATGTTATAGATATGCTCTCTAACCCTTGTCCCCAGTTTTCTAGTTGAGTGGCCAATATATTGAAGCCCACATGGACACTCAAGATCGTAAATCACTCTCTGTATCACATGCCACTAATTCTCTAATGCCACAAATTATACAATGCCACAAATTATACAAATTCTCTAATGCCACATACTGTGGCAGTTCATTCGCTGCCACAGTATGCTCCTACCAGAGCACACAAGATTTGCAAAAAGGTCAGAGAGGCCCTGTCCTACCTTTTATAAGTACACACCAACAGATCCTCTAACTCTAATTTTTGCTCAGATCATAGGTTAAGAAGCCAGAGATTTGTTAACTAAAAACAGTAAAAATCCCTCAGCACACTGAAACAGGGTTCTCAAGGGGGAGAAGTATTGGATGTTTTTTGTAGGGATGTTCAGATACCAAGTACCGTACTTGGTAAAAATACTCATACTTTTCCAGCTCCATTGAAAGACTAGACTGGAGAAAAAAAATCAAACGTTAGGAGGCAGCTGTCATTTTTAAGGAGCATTGGCTAC
Source organism: Nanorana parkeri (assembly GCF_000935625.1). Classification (NCBI taxonomy): domain Eukaryota; kingdom Metazoa; phylum Chordata; class Amphibia; order Anura; family Dicroglossidae; genus Nanorana; species Nanorana parkeri. The sequence goes on along the minus strand of NW_017309176.1, from coordinate 29,814 downwards.
TGGGCTCTAGGGGTTTGTGCATCCCTGTTTTAATGTACGATTTGTTTTATATACACTATATTGCCAAAAGTATTGGGACACCTGCCTTTACACGCACATGAATTTTAATGGCATCCCAGTCTTAGTCTGTAGGGTTCAATATTGAGTTGGCTCACCCTTTGCAGCTATAACAGCTTCATCTCTTCTGGGAAGGCTGTCCACAAGTTTAGGTGTGTGTCTATGGGAATGTTTGACCATTCTTCCAGAAGCACATTTGTGAGGTCAGGTACTAATGTTGGACGAGAAGGCCTGGCTCTAACTCATCCCAAAGGTCAGGACTCTGTACAGGCTAGTCAAGTTCCTCCACGCACTGGTCATGTTGGAACAGGAAGGGGTCATCCCCAAACTGTCCCCACAAAGTTGGGAGCATAAAATTGTCCAAAATGTCTTGGTATGCTGATGCCTTAAGAGTTCCCTTCACTGGAACTAAGGGGCCAAGCCCATCCCCTGAAAAAATAACCCCACACCATAATCCCTCTCCACCAAACTTTACACTTGGCACAATGCAGTCACACAAGTACCTTTCTCCTGGCAACTGCCAAAGCCAGACACATCCATTGGATTGCCAGACAGAGAAGCGTGATTCGTCACTCTAGAGAACATGTCTCCAGTGGTGGTGTGCTTTACCCATGCATCCAACGCTTTGCATTGCACTTGGTGATGTAAGACTTGGACCATGGAAACCCATTCCATGAAGCTCTCTATGCACTGTTGTTGTGCCAATCTGAAGGTCACGCGAAGTTTGGAGGTCTGTAGCTATTGTCTCTGCAGACAGTTGGTGACTTCTGCGCACTGTGCGTTTCAGCATGCGCTGACCCCACCCCACAGTCATTTTACGTGGCCTACCACTTCATGGCTGAGTTGCTGTTGTTCCCAGTTGCTTCCAATTTGTTATAATACCACCGTTGACCGGTGAATATTTAGTAGCAAGGACATTTTACGTAGGGACTTATTGCACATGTGGCAACCTATCACGGTACCAGGCTTGAATTCACTAAGCTCCTGAGAGTGATCCATTCTTTCACAAATGTTTGTAGAAGCAGTCTCCATGCCTAGGTGCTTGATTTTATACACCTGTGACCATGGAGGTGATTGGGACACCTGAATCCTATGACTTGGAGGGGTGCCCCAATACTTTTGGCAATATAGTGTGTGGATCTATCTATATATAGATATATCTATATATGCATGCTGGTTACTACTTAAGCTGTGTGCAGCTTCTGAGAAGATATGCTATTAGCGTAGTGGGGAAGCCGGCTGCGTATTTTGCCTAGCTCCCGCTACGCGTATCTTCTCAGAAGCTGCACCGGTTTAAGTAGTAAACAGCATGCTCTTTTGCAGCTTCTGACAGTGTGGGAGACGGGAGGCTGCGCTTGTCGGTGGATCCAGGAATCAGGTGAGTATTAAAAAAATATATTTTTTTTAATGTTCCCAGTAGGGCTGCAACAACTAATTGACTAATCGTTGATTGAAAAAGTTGTCAACATTTTCAATCATCGATTAATCGGCTTTCGATTAGTTGGCCATGTTCACGGCAGACAAAATCTGGAGCCGTTGCCTATGTCAACCAATCAGCTTCTCTCTTTAGTTTGTTCAGTTAAGGTTTGAAAATGACAGAGAGAAGCTGATTGGTTGCCATGCACAGCTGCTCCAGATTTTGTCTGCTCCAGTTTTGATAAATTCCCCTCAATGTATGTATAATGTATTCCTATATAGCTGGTGGTATTCTGCATTGCTGTATAATGTATTGCTGGGATTTATAGTCCTATATAGCTGGTGGTATTCTGCATTGCTGTATAATGTATTGCTGGGATTTATAGTCCGCTAAAGCTGTTGGTATTCTTCATTGCTGTACAATGTATTTCTGAGATTTATAGTCCTCTACACTGAGTGGCCAGATTATTATGACCGCCACATCAGTACTTCGTTGGGCCATGAGATAACTCCACGAGATGACTTTGTTGGGCCGCCTCGTGACTCCCCGAGATGTTGAAAGGTGATGTGAGGAATCTGACACTGCACTGTTGCCCTTCTGTTGTATTGTACCAGTCTGACGGCCACAATTCACATGTTCAGACCCAGATTTTCAGCTGACAGTCCAGTCTTTAAACACTTTAACAATGAGCCCTTCTTGAACATTTAACGAATTCTGCTGTTTTGCTGATACTCGCTACATGGCTCCCGCCAACAATCATCCCACGTTCAAAGGCTGTTAAATCGCGTTGTTTACCCATATCTTCAGAAAAAAAATCACTTCTACTGTCGTGGTAAACAACCTGCTTCCCTATTTATAATGGTCTGGCCCTAGCAACTTCAGCGCAAAATTATAGCTAATTATAGCTAATTTGCCTACAAACGTCAGAAAAAAAATATACATAAAAAGATGTTACATTAAAGAGACAAATAAAACAACAGTAAAACAAAAAGGAATAAGAATGATATTACTTAGCAAAGTCCTGGGTTCTATGGGTTTCAGCAGAGTCTAGTTAATGAAGCAGAAAATGGATCTGGGGTTATCTCTCTAAGGCCCTTGGCAGATGTTCTTTTCGTGAATGTAAAACAAGAGCTGAAGCTTCCTCCTGCAGCAGCTTTTTGAGAGGCCTCAAGAGGGTGTATTTGTATGTGCCCACAAGTTACCCCTTGATAAACCATAAATCATTTTGCATTATAAAATTAGCTTTATATAGATACCAGGCTTGAAATACCTGTGGTACCTCCCTTAGAAGGGTTAATGTGTGTCTTTGGCCCTCTGTACCTATGCCAGGAGTGCTTGGTACGTCTGCAATCAATTTCCCATGAAACATCTATATTTTATTGAAAAAGAAAAGGTCAAAATACTTACAAGCAATTAAATCATAAGGGAAGTAAATAAAGTAAAGTGAACATGTGAGAACAGAACGTGTATCAGATGACATGTAAGCAGATACAAAATATTTGGAGGTGTCCTGAAGAGTTTAAACAAGAGTGTACATGGAGGACAGTACTTAGAGGTTTGAGTGTGGAGAAGGGGACAAATGTAAAAAGAGAAAGGACACAAAGCCCAACCAATTTGAGTTGCAATGCTCTCTGGAAGCTAATTCTGAGATCAATAGCAGGTGTAACGATACTTATGGAAATAATTTGTGGAAGAACAAAGTGGTGGGAGGGGTGGTGAGGAAACAGGAGTGAAAATTAGAAAAAAGAAATAAAGTGGGGGAGGGGGTGTAAAAGGTTATAGAGAAAGCATAGACCCAGTCTAAGCAGCCCCTGAGGTGCCCACATTCCATGAGACAGGGGATAAGGAGTATACATGGTGAGGTTAGGGGAGGAAGGAGAAAATAGGGGTTGTGTAGGAAAGTGAGGAACTGGCAGCAAGAAAGGGTTTGGTAGGTCAGAAAGGAAAAGGGATGAGCGCTGTCATGACATAAGGATAGTGTATGTAAACATAAGCCATCTCATCCTGGTTTTCAGGTATCGGGTCATAGTGTCGTTGCTGGAGTGGGTAAGCTACTGCTTTGACTCGTAAAAGCCATTCCTTGAGTGATGGTGGATTAAATGACTAGGAATTACTGTTTTCGCTGAGCTTAGTAAATGTAGTATTAAAGATAATTTTGGAATGCAGGAGGCAGCGTAAAAATGGTAGAGAAGGAATGTAGCTGGTGTGAAAGCAGGGGAGATGTCAGTGATGAGGGTATTAAGATTGCATGCTGCTGTCCAAAAGGGCTCTATGGCTGGACAGGACCACCAGATGTGGAATAGGCTGCCGACGGCTAGGGAGCATTTTCAGCTGTTTTTTTCGGATATTTTGGGACAGAAGCGATGAAAAACAGCTGGCATTCTGTACCATCTCTAGCTTAATTTGTATTTTGTTTCTTGGATTTGGATATTGATAGAGCTAGTAAGTAGAAGCATGTCTATATGTTCCCACTCCAGGGTTGAAAAAATATGGGCCCAGAGGCTCACTAGCTACGCTCATCTCTGCAGACAAAATCTGGAGCCGTTGCCTATGGCAACCAATCAGCTTCTCTCTTTAGTTTGTTCAGTTAAGGTTTGAAAATGACAGAGAGAAGCTGATTGGTTGCCATGCACAGCTGCTCCAGATTTTGTCTGCTCCAGTTTTGATAAATTCCCCTCAATGTATGTATAATGTATTCCTATATAGCTGGTGGTATTCTGCATTGCTGTATAATGTATTGCTGGGATTTATAGTCCTATATAGCTGGTGGTATTCTGCATTGCTGTATAATGTATTGCTGGGATTTATAGTCCGCTAAAGCTGTTGGTATTCTTCATTGCTGTACAATGTATTTCTGAGATTTATAGTCCTCTACACTGAGTGGCCAGATTATTATGACCGCCACATCAGTACTTCGTTGGGCCATGAGATAACTCCACGAGATGACTTTGTTGGGCCGCCTCGTGACTCCCCGAGATGTTGAAAGGTGATGTGAGGAATCTGACACTGCACTGTTGCCCTTCTGTTGTATTGTACCAGTCTGACGGCCACAATTCACATGTTCAGACCCAGATTTTCAGCTGACAGTCCAGTCTTTAAACACTTTAACAATGAGCCCTTCTTGAACATTTAACGAATTCTGCTGTTTTGCTGATACTCGCTACATGGCTCCCGCCAACAATCATCCCACGTTCAAAGGCTGTTAAATCGCGTTGTTTACCCATATCTTCAGAAAAAAAATCACTTCTACTGTCGTGGTAAACAACCTGCTTCCCTATTTATAATGGTCTGGCCCTAGCAACTTCAGCGCAAAATTATAGCTAATTATAGCTAATTTGCCTACAAACGTCAGAAAAAAAATATACATAAAAAGATGTTACATTAAAGAGACAAATAAAACAACAGTAAAACAAAAAGGAATAAGAATGATATTACTTAGCAAAGTCCTGGGTTCTATGGGTTTCAGCAGAGTCTAGTTAATGAAGCAGAAAATGGATCTGGGGTTATCTCTCTAAGGCCCTTGGCAGATGTTCTTTTCGTGAATGTAAAACAAGAGCTGAAGCTTCCTCCTGCAGCAGCTTTTTGAGAGGCCTCAAGAGGGTGTATTTGTATGTGCCCACAAGTTACCCCTTGATAAACCATAAATCATTTTGCATTATAAAATTAGCTTTATATAGATACCAGGCTTGAAATACCTGTGGTACCTCCCTTAGAAGGGTTAATGTGTGTCTTTGGCCCTCTGTACCTATGCCAGGAGTGCTTGGTACGTCTGCAATCAATTTCCCATGAAACATCTATATTTTATTGAAAAAGAAAAGGTCAAAATACTTACAAGCAATTAAATCATAAGGGAAGTAAATAAAGTAAAGTGAACATGTGAGAACAGAACGTGTATCAGATGACATGTAAGCAGATACAAAATATTTGGAGGTGTCCTGAAGAGTTTAAACAAGAGTGTACATGGAGGACAGTACTTAGAGGTTTGAGTGTGGAGAAGGGGACAAATGTAAAAAGAGAAAGGACACAAAGCCCAACCAATTTGAGTTGCAATGATCTCTGGAAGCTAATTCTGAGATCAATAGCAGGTGTAACGATACTTATGGAAATAATTTGTGGAAGAACAAAGTGGTGGGAGGGGTGGTGAGGAAACAGGAGTGAAAATTAGAAAAAAGAAATAAAGTGGGGGAGGGGGTGTAAAAGGTTATAGAGAAAGCATAGACCCAGTCTAAGCAGCCCCTGAGGTGCCCACATTCCATGAGACAGGGGATAAGGAGTATACATGGTGAGGTTAGGGGAGGAAGGAGAAAATAGGGGTTGTGTAGGAAAGTGAGGAACTGGCAGCAAGAAAGGGTTTGGTAGGTCAGAAAGGAAAAGGGATGAGCGCTGTCATGACATAAGGATAGTGTATGTAAACATAAGCCATCTCATCCTGGTTTTCAGGTATCGGGTCATAGTGTCGTTGCTGGAGTGGGTAAGCTACTGCTTTGACTCGTAAAAGCCATTCCTTGAGTGATGGTGGATTAAATGACTAGGAATTACTGTTTTCGCTGAGCTTAGTAAATGTAGTATTAAAGATAATTTTGGAATGCAGGAGGCAGCGTAAAAATGGTAGAGAAGGAATGTAGCTGGTGTGAAAGCAGGGGAGATGTCAGTGATGAGGGTATTAAGATTGCATGCTGCTGTCCAAAAGGGCTCTATGGCTGGACAGGACCACCAGATGTGGAATAGGCTGCCGACGGCTAGGGAGCATTTTCAGCTGTTTTTTTCGGATATTTTGGGACAGAAGCGATGAAAAACAGCTGGCATTCTGTACCATCTCTAGCTTAATTTGTATTTTGTTTCTTGGATTTGGATATTGATAGAGCTAGTAAGTAGAAGCATGTCTATATGTTCCCACTCTAGGGTTGAAAAAATATGGGCCCAGAGGCTCACTAGCTACGCTCATCTCAGATGAGGCAGTGTCACCTAGTGCATAAAAACGTAAAACTGTGTCCAGTAGGTTGTCAGGGACAAGTTTAGCAGCTTCAGGAGATAATTAATTAAGTCAGGGGATTATGATAGAGCAAACATATCAACATCTAGTTTATAAGAACTGAAATATATCAAGGGGGTCAGTAATTCCCAGAAAGGTGAGTAACGCATAACAATGTAGTACCATTTTAACCCCAGTGGAGCTGCACATCGAGCGCCATAGACCCCCACTATCACGATTGAGGTGGAAGGAAAAGAAATAACTTTTATATAAATAACTTATACTTATAAAAGCAAACACAATGTGGGCTAGGATAGGGCTGTGGGAAGACCAATGATGGCCAAAGGGCAAGACAATAGATTTCAGGGAAATATTTAAGGGAATCAAAGCCCAACGACAATGTAACAAAAACAATATAAACATTGCACTTGCAGTAGCAGAGCAAAGTAAGGGAGCAGGTCAGTTTAAGCAAATAAGGAGGGGTGAGTTAATAAGTTCTATTAACTTGGTTTGTTAGTAATCAAATGCCTAAAAGTGGTTAGGAAAATCTAAGGGAATCTCCACCAACCCAATAGGTATGGCTACAAGGTGGTTACTATTCGGGCAGCAGGGAAGGTTTACTACTATAAGGCTCTTGAATTACAATTTCCCCAGAGACTACAAGCTATAGCAGCTACTGGAAATTAGTGGTGTGTATAGAGTGTAATAGTAAGAAGGAATAAGTACTAGAAAATATGGTAAGCCAACATTGCAATGAGAAGATGATATCTTCAAATGTTGGTAATTACAATATTCATGGATATATTAGGCTGAATAAAGGCTTAATGCCAAAAGAAATTCAGTTTGCCATTAAATGCAGTAACCAATTTAATTGGTAGCGGGAGGGAAGGAGAGTTGGGTAAGGTTGGGTAGAAGAGCAAATTATAGGGGTCTGATTGAGATAAGCATACATCTAGAAAAACCAACAGGGAAATGCTGTGGATCAGTAAGTGAGGATGGGGAAATTAGAGGAAAAGCAAAAAAACACAGGTGCCAGCACCCGCGACTTGTATGCACACAAACTAATAACACTAGTGATGTAGCTCCCACTGGTCAGGGCAACCGACAAACTGGAAAACATAAAGCAAAAAGGAACGACTCCATAGTGTAAAACAGTATTTAATAAAAAGAAGGCACACAGCTAGGGCTGTACTTACAAACAACTGTAGAAACACAGGCATGTAACAAGGATGGGTAAACGAAATCACGAACAAAGATGAGCTGGAGTATTGATGTTAAACCAGAGTCTTCTGCCCCCAAGTATCATCAGAACCTATGGAACACTCCTCTCTACCCTGCTGGTGCTGTTTAGACGAGCCTGCAACGATGACCTGACAATTAGAGATTGGTTTTACGGTTCCATGTGACCAGCGTAGCGGACGACCGTGATTGGTCGACTTCTAAGACTTCAGAGCAGGGTAGAGACCAGTCAAATTTCGCTGCCCCAGCTAAAAAAATACTGTCCCACCCATCCACATGGTCAGCGTCTAAATGCCAGCGTGTCCAAATTTACAACTGCTGCCTTTCCATCTGGTGGACTCTGCCCCCTTCCGTGAGTTTGCAGATTGTGCAGGTTCCCAAACGCCATTTCTTTTCACGATAGGCCATTCCAGCTCTGTACCATCATGTGGAAGGCAATGTTTTGGCCTCGTTGGACAAGGCAGTCAGCAGCAAGACGCTTTGAAGAGAAACTTGTGTAACACCATTGAGACATTACCATGTCATGAAAGAGGCATTTCTGAGGCTTCGGTTGGTCAAAGGAAGAGTGGTGGAGAAGGGGGCCACCTGACTGATGCCTTTAGAAATACTTTTAGTCCTCAGCGTCCAGGGCTGTTAGCTTTAGGCACCCATCGGCAGCGTCTGCATCATATGGTGCAGTATTACCTAGGGGCAAGAGCAGACATGGAGAGCTTTCCAACAGACGATCCACTGGCTTACTGGGTCTTGAGAATGGATCACTGGCCAGAACTTAGCCAATATGCAATGGAGCTACTGGGCTGCCCTGCATCCAGCATGCTCTCTGAATGGACATTCAGTGCTGCTGGAGGTTTTGTGACAGATAAAACAGTGCATCTGTCCACAGACTCCGTTGACCAGCTGACATTTATAACAATGAATCAGTCCTGGATCAGCAGCAGCTATCAATCCCCTGATGCAGATGTAACCAATTAAATTTGTTGGGTGCTGGAATCTCTGGAAGACTGCCTCGGCTGCCTAACTTTGTGTGTGATTACTCCATCTTTAAGTAATGTTAATGGTTTAGTGCACCACCAACACCCAAGGCCCAATTTTTCCGCACCCGCATGTGACAGGTGCATATAATTAAAATTATTAGAGCAGGGTCCAATCCTGCACTTGTTGAGAATAACTCTGAAGGGTTATGGTGTGAAGGCACCGCCAACACTAAGGCCCTGTTCACAGGATTTTCAGGTCCGGATCAGGTGCGGATCTGCAGACGCGGTGCTATGTGAGTTGCCGCGTTTTGGCAGCATTTTTAATGCGTTCCAGTATTTTTTCTGTCGTAACCTGAACGGACTGCGCACGTGAGAACTGTAGCCCATAAAACACATAGGGATACATTGGGATGCATTTTTAGTGCAGGAGCGTACGGATCAGGTCAGCACAGAAAACGGACGTCGTGTGAACAGGCCCTAAAGGCCCAATGTTTTGGCACCTGTGTGACAGGTGCATATAATTTGCATTTTTACAGCAGGGCCCATCCCTGCGCTCACAAAGAGTAACTGTGAGTGGTTGCAGTGTGCAGACAACACCACCACCCTTGGCACAATTTTGTTTGGCACCTGTGTGACAGGTGCATATCATTTGAAATTTTTTACAGCAGGGCCCATTCCTGCACTCGCCACTGTGAGTTACAGTGTGGAGGCAACAACACCAAATTCTCATTTTTCCAAACCTGTGTGACAGGCAGGGCCAGATTCCCGGCAAGGCCACCAAGGCCCGGCCTCGGGGCGGCATGGAGTAGAGGGGCGGCACACGTTTGAAGTCACCCGACGCCCGGAACATGGAGTTCCGGGCGGTAATTTGTTTTCTACATTTAGCCCTGCTTTGCACAAGTAGGGCTAAATGAAGAATGGGGGAAGCCGCTTGTTTCTTTACAAGTGATCTTGGCGATGTCGCCAAGATCACTTGTAATAACACTGCAGGCTGTCCGTCCTCCCCCCCGCACCTACCTCTTTCAATGCTACGTCCTCCCGGCTCTGTCCTCTCCTCGCTGGCCGCCGACGTCCTCAGGATGGAGAGCGGTGAGCAGAGCGGGTGGGTTAAATTTACAAATTTAAAAAGTAAAAAAATAAATAAAAAAGTGATAAAGTTTAAAAAAAAAGAAACAATAAAAAAATTCAAACCAACCCTGCAACCTCCGCTATCTGGTTTGCATTCTCCAGGGGGGGCGCGGTTGGCGGCAGCTGGCGCGCGGGGGGCGCATGGCGGGAACTGGCCTTGGGGCGGCAGGCAGGGTAAATCCGGTCCTGGTTACAGGTATACATAATTAGAATTTTTAGAACAGGGTCCAATCCTGCACTCGTCAAGCATAACACTGAAGGCTTACGGTGTATCACGATTTGCGCAGTGGAGCACCAGGAATCTTAAACTCTGTGTAAAGCGGAGCAGTATATTGTGACTGAATTAGGAATGTTCAAGGATACAGGTCTCTGAAGATGCAGGGACAGTGTTGACCGCACAACAAACATAGGTGTGCCAGAGTCGCAGGATCTAAGGAGCCACCTGGTCTTCACCAGAGCCACTGATAAGGCACAGGGTGCATACATGATTCAAGGTACAGAAAACAGGCACTGGAGGGAAGACACAGGGAACATGCGTGACACAGGGAGCAGGTAACAAAAGGGAACACACAACAGATGTATCCACAGAGACAAGAGATGCACAGGAACCGCAGAGGGGAATGCACAGGAAAAAGGAGGGAGGTGCACAATAGTGCAGAGCAAAATAATCACAGAAAGCAGGAGCAGGAGGCAACTACAAAACAAAGGGGGAAACAATGCTGTGGACAGAACTCATAGCCACACCAAACCAAGAGAAAGCAAAGACACAAACTACAAGGTATACTCAAACAGCAATGCCACAGAAAACAGAGAGGTCTGGCTACTAGCATGGAAACACGTTGATCGAACGCTAAAGCACAGGTGCACAACCCTTTTTAACACCTAGGTTCAGGGCATATGGACAGGAAACCGAGTAGCTCGGACAGGAGGCAAAACTCGGCGCTGGATCAATGTACAAGGAACAGCGACACGGTGTGAAGGAACCACCAACACTAAAGGCCGAGTTTTAAAGCACCTGTTTAAAGCACCTGTTAGCACTTTCATCCAATGTCTGCAAAAGAGGCAGCATAATTTATCCAAAAAATCTGTAACCTTGCTCCAAGTGTCCTAAAATGTGGCCTCTTCATACAGGCTTCCTCCCTAAACAGTTATTTGCAAGATTAAGACCAATTACCGGTAATTTAAATGTCATTTTATTTCTTTATAAATGTCACTTTTTGCTGCAGCAGGTTCTATACATCATACAGATGTGCCACTTTACAAAAAATATGGTAAAAAAATGGAAAAGCGCACTACATGAAGTAACAACTTCTGGGGATGTGGGCACAAGTGGTTAAAACATTTTAAAACAGTGTGCAAGCTCTATGGTGAACAGGGTGAGCCGCTCGGAAGGGGCGGGGAGAAGCCGCAAGTTTCAGGATGGCTGAGCCGGTGGGGATATCAAAGCTGGCTCCGACAAGCTCTCATGACAGTTCAGCATCCCCTGGTCACTAGGTAACCAGGAGATGCTGAACTGTCATTACACATTGAGAACCCGGCGGAGATGGCGTGATATCATGGCGGCTCCGCCGGGTTCTCAGTGTGTAATGACAGTCCAGCGTCCCTGGTTACCTGGTAACCAAGGGACGCTGATCTGTCGCTGCATGCACATGGCCGGAGCCAGCAGTGAAATGACGGCTGGCTCCACCCAGCTGTCAGTAGCAGGCTGTCGGCCGGCCAATGGCTGGCCATTCAGCCAGTTTCGGCTTTCACCTCGGCTCAGTCGAGCCGAAGCATATGCCTTCGGCTCGACTGAGCTGCACGGTCAACTTCGGGAGCTGTACGGACTATAGTGAATAGCCCCTACAGCATCACTTCGGTTCTACTGAACTGAAAGGGGTTCTGGGGCTGAAGCTAGCCGAAGGATCACCTGAATCCCCCGCCCCCCCCCCCCCCTCCCCCAACAGTTACAAAAAATAATAATAATTTAAAAATAAATAAAAAATGTTAAAACAAATAAAATTATTAAAAAATAAATAAATGTGTAAAAAAAACAACTAACAAAAAAAAGCACAGCCCCTCCCTCCCCCCACATAAATAACATACATGTGCACCATATTGTGGTGTACGCCATGCACATGCGCTATTCTGCACATTTTGCAAAGCGCCCACTACGCTAATAGCGTATCTTCTCAGAAGCTGCACACAGCGTGCGCAAGCTTCTGACAGCATGGGAGAAGGGAGGCTGCACTTGGCGGTGGATCAGGTGAGTATTAACAAAAAAATGTTTTTTTTTATGTATCGGATTTTATTTTAAAAAATGTGTCACCTTACCTTACCCTGGTGGTCAGTGGGGGCTCCCTGGTTGTGTGTGTGGGGGGGGGTCTGTTGTGGCCGCAG
>NW_017309176.1:9147-16669 GCF_000935625.1 Nanorana parkeri | reverse complement strand
GGCTGCTGTGGCCGCAGCTGCAGTGGCTCCCTCCACCACCTCTCAGCCACATGCACCCGGCCGGCAGCTGATGTGTCAAAAGTACGAACTTATCGAGTTGTCCCCATCAGATGCGGTTCTGTACTCGGCGGCCGCTCGCTCCTCAGGGCTGACCTCTGGAGGCCCCCACGGGCTGCCCTCTACAGTGCCTGATCCAGCCAGCCCGGATCGCATACTGATGCGATCCGGGCTGGCTGGATCTAATCAGGCACTGTAGAGGGCCGCCCGCGGGGGCCTCCTGAGGTCAGCCTTGAGGAGCGAGCAGCCGCCAAGTACAGAGCCGCATCTGTAGCAGTGCAAGTGGCAGAGAGGCGGAGGAGGGAGGGAGCCACTGCACCGGAGGCTTCTTTTAGCGGGGGCCAGGGATGGGCCCCCTGACTGCCGCGAGCAAGGGCCATTTTTAAAGGCAGCAGAGAGGCCCAGGGGGCAATTGCCACCCTGCCCCCGGCCTAGTCCGCCCCTGTGTCAATAAGACAGTATAACTTATACAAACATTGAGTTTGTTTCAGAAAATGTCTAACATAATATGAGTATTGTAGTGTGTTAAAATCAGCTTTTAGAAACATAAGGTCAAATTAAGTCATCATACTGTGTGCTGTTGACAGCAGTACTGGGTTTCCATCACACTCCCAAATAGTGTCAGTACAGGAGACTGCAACACATGCTCAGATTAGACACATGTATTCACACAGAAGGTGTGACATAGCAAGAAAAGCTTTTGGCCCTGCCCATTTTAGGAGGATAAACGGTGAAGGTGCAATTCATTTTTATAAATAAAAAAAAGTACATCTGCGTGTATATAAACAAAATCCGGGGATGTGGAAAGTGAAGGATGAGGCTGGATGTGCAGCTCCCGATATACTGGCAGAGGGTACTTGAAACTGAAAGATAAAAAAAAACAAAAAAACAATACGAAACTGTTGGTGCTGCATTTTACATTATGGTGTTGGCGAGAGGGGTGGCAAGAAGATTAGTCTGAGACCGACAAGAAGGATATGTTCTCACAATCCAAATCTATCAGAAGTAATACTGCAGGACCATGGATTAATGAAAGATTATCCCATCCAATAGAAAAAAGATCACTAGATCCTGTTATCAGCTAGGAGGCAGAGAGGGGAGGGGGCATGTATATAATTTTATTACTGACCAGAGTAGAGTATATACCCTGCAATATATTTTTTTTAACCTGCAGTCTGAATTTAAAAAAATATAACAGATTCCCCCATCCACAATGAACAAATCTCCCGCTGTGAGCTTTGTATTCTGACAGCAGCACGGGCTGCTGTCAGAATACCCAAACAGTGCTTGCAGCTGATTGGCTGCAAGCTCCATTCTGCCGAGCAAATTCCAACATGTTCCTTTGGTGTTCAGCAGGGGTCTGTGCTGGGCCCCATGCTGTTTAATCTATTCATTAACGATATTGGGGACGGGGTAAACAGCCATGTTTCAGTGTTTGCTGATGATACCAAAATCGGGAGGGGAATAGTCACTGAAACTGATGCTATAACATTATAGGGGATCTGGATAAAATAGTGGAGTGGGCAAACAGATGGCAGATGAGGTTTAATGTAGATAAATGTAGACTTGTGCACTTTTGGGGTTAACAACAAAAAAACGGATTACACACTAATGGGAGCTCCCCTCGGAAAGTCCAAAAGGGAAACAGATTTTGGGGTAATTGTAGACCACAGGCTAAAAAAATAGCTTGCAGTGTCAGGCGGTGGTAAACAAAGCAAGCAGAGTCCTTTCCTATATTAAGAGAGGAATTTTTTGAGGGACAAGTCCGTAATTCTGACACTTTATAGATCACTGGTTCGGCCTTATCTGGAGTATGCGGTCCAGTTTTGGGCACCAGTGAACCTTGGGTGGCCTTGAACTGGAGAGGGTCCAGAGGAGGGCAACCAAAATCATAAAAGGGATGGAGGACCTGAGTTATGAGAACAGGCTACTAAAATTAAACATGTTCTCCTTGGAAGTAAAGAGATTAAGGGGGACATGATTTTCATGTATAAAATGTTTACCTGGGATAGTAACATTAGCAGCAAACTTTTTACAATTAACTCGATGACAAGGATGAGAGGCCACCACTTAAAATTAGTGGAGAAAAAATGTCAGCACAAGGGGCGAAGTGGTTTCTTCTCAGTTAGATCGGTCAAGGTATGGAACCTGCCATACCTTGATAACGTCTTGTGACGAAACGCGTTGGGGGCGGGCCTGTATTCACGGCACATCAACAGTCTGAAGAGTACTCCAATTTTTTGACCGACAGCCAGTTATATTCCTATTATTCTTTATATTGGTAACGCTATGCTGAGCGTTTTTTATGGTGCTAAATAAACTTCTATTTTGATACACTATGAGCACTCCGCTCTGTCCCCCTTTTTTTTTCTGGATCTGGGCATAAATCCTGGGATTTGGATCCTGACGGCTTCTGGAAACTCCATATGAAGTTTCTCACGGCAAAGTAACGGCTTCCTTCCTGACACATTGAGGCGATGACGGAACGTAGCATGTGACAGAGCGATGTGGCCCCTATCCCGGAAAACTATACGGTTTACAAACACCCTTTATCTGGTGAGTGCATACCCTATGGGGGTTTTTTCTTCTGACAAGCAGTTTACGGTTCTTTGAGTTGTGGGACACGTCCTTTGCTTCACATCATTTCAAAAAAACTTTTTCCGAGGATGAAATAAACTGAATTGGACACTTCCATTGTTTATTACACATAATTATTTTATTTATTTATTTAGCTCAATTGTATTTGTTTTAGCCATTTAATGTTAGCATCTTCACTCACATAATTTTAGTTAGGATTGTGTGTGTTTTTTTCAACATGCACACTCACATCATGTATCAGTTTTAGCAACACAGTTTAATATCGCATGCTACTCTCTTTCGAGAGAGATTTACATTGTTAAACATCTGTATTTGTTTGTTACACAGTGTCCATGCAGACATGTATTACACATTGACACTTTCCTTGGAGAGAGGACCAATACATCAAGGGATTTTGTATTATTTACAAACACTTTTCATAACACTGTGTTTTTGGTTATCATACCGTGAGGCTTATAGCGCTGCACCATCGATTAATTAACCTTTTGAGGCTTAGGGTCTGAGCTTAGCGGCTACTAGCTAGTCCGGTTTTTCTTCCAGTTTTTAACGGTAGAGCAGATCATCTGTTTTCCAAGGTATGGAACTCGCTGCCACATGCTGTGATTTCGGCTGAGGGTGTGGAATCATTCAAGAGGCGATTGGACGATTTCCTCAGGGACCGTAATATACAGGGGTACAAGTACTCTTAAAATTGAAAACACACAAGGGACCTACACATACTACCCACCAATAGGTCCATACCCACATACACAAATAGGTTGGACTTGATGGACATGTGTCTTTATTCAACCTCAAATATTATGAAACTATTTATTTGTTTTTTCCATATACATTTTTATTGAAGAAATATAAAGACAAACAATATAGGTTGTAAAATAAAGCAACATTAATCACCAAAACAGCTCCCATTTGGAAATATAAAGGTTCAAAAAGCATCCCACAGTTTAAGCAATTACATCTCATACGCATACATGGGCTAGTCGTCCCATGACAACCTAGGGTACGTAATATTAAGAATCAGCTGTATCCGAGACCTCTTCCAAGCCATTGTTCATATTCAGTATACCCAACGAGGTTTGACAGAGGATGAACAAAAAATAAGGTAAAAGAAAAATCACCCCCCAGCCACCCAATTCATACTGATACTGGGTGACCCGTATTTTGGTCGCAAGTACCCCAACTATTAACAAAACTGTAGCTTATTTGTGTATGACTTGCCTGAAGATCCTCAAATCATCTTTGAATTCATGATGACACTGTCCTTCCTCCGGGAGGGTGGCTACTTTTGTTGCCCATGGTCCCTGTGTGTGTTGTAAAGTAGCCCCCGCTCCAAGCTTGCTCCATGATGGACTACAATCTCAATACAAATTAGTAAACTAAACGTGAGGTTGTGTTCCATCACGGGAGCAAGCTTGGAGCGGTGGCTACTTTACAACACACAGGGACCATGGGGAACAAAAGCAGCCACCTCCCAGAAGGAAGCACAGTGTCCGCACTAATTCAGAGATGATTTCAAGATCTACAGCCAAGTGATACACAAATAAGCTACATTTTTGTTAATAATGTACTTGAATGCATTTTTAAAATTTAACTCCTGAGTTTAGTGTTACTTTAGGCCAAACACCCCACATAACAATTCAGCCAGATGTTGATTGTTTAAAACATGACTGGAGGTGTTCAAAGTTGTGAAACACTCTGCTCTAATTAAAATAAAAAAATCACTATGGTGTCATGGAGTCTTGAACTGAGACCATCCCTTGGGTGTCTAGTGAAATATCCTCAACATTTTTTAAAGTTAATTCTTAATTAAGTTCTTGTAAAATATGATTCTAGGTTACAATGGATATTATAATGTGGTAATCTATGGTGGATTACATGTTCACAAATTTGATTGAGCAGCTTCTCACTTCATAAGTCAGTTTATAAAATGGAAGAGCCTGATTTATCAATTTCGTCTATTCGATTACAAATGCAGGCACAGGCCTTTTTCATTTAATTTGGGTTAACTTTTTAGCATTAAAAAAGGAGGTGGAAAAAGGTTTCACACTGGTCCCATTTTAAGGCCCCCCTGATACGAAGTATAGAGAATAAGAGATTGCAAATTTTGGTGCAAAAAAGTTATCTGCAATTTAGGTATTTTTAGACCAGAAGGGCCTCATTATGGGACAATTCCAGATCATATGCATAAGGTCAAGTCTCTGCGTGACATCTAGGTCACTGTAGGGAGTCTAGCCTGCCTATACAATATAGTTTGTAGGAGGTATAGTATATTTGGTGGAAATAATTAATTCAAATTAGTTTTTCTCTGGATCACTTAACTGTGGTGTGGAAAAAAACATCTTTAACATTAGTAAATATGGCCAGTTATAAAACCGTAACTATACCATGACCTAAATTGAGGAGGCGTGGCCAGGGCCGAGGTAGAAGCGGCCCGGCCGTCGGAGGCTGCGGTGCCGCTCCAAGAAGCGGGTGGAGGAAACAGACAGCGATCGGTGCTGCCGAAGCGGCGGAAGTCCCCCCCCCTGGATTTCCACTCGCCCCCACGCAATTTTCACTCGCCAATTGCGAGCGGGCGAGTGGAAATTTTGAGCCCTGACCTAAATAAAATTCAAATGTTCAGCAACTTATCTCATGAAACATTTTGATTGCACGTTAACTCTTACATTTTTACCCAGTGTATGAAAATTATGTAAAATTCAGAAGAAGAAAGTTCTGCAAACAAGCTTAAAAGTTCATTTTACTGGCACAAATGTTATGAATGGTTTACATTACTCCCCTCCTGACATTATCTCTCTGATGCATTTCATCTGCAGTCAGGGCTTAATCATAGTTGTCTACAGTTAAGTCAAGATTGAGGACAAAACATATCAGAGAGATGATACCAGGCGGGGCTTATTGTAGACCATTTATAACGTTCATGTCAATAAAAAGACTTTTAACCTGATTTGGTGTGCAGAGTTTACTCCTGCATTTTCAATTTTAAGTGCAATGAGCTTGGGAGTTGTGCCTACACCAGAATTGGGGAGCTTGATCCTGAGAGCTGGCTTGGAGTGGTATTGTTTGCTATTATTAAAATCAAGTAATTTAGGCATATAGCCCCTTTAGCTAGAATCTGTATTACAAGCTGCTTATCTGCACTGACATTAAGAGTCTCGCTGTGCAATATATCCTATGAGAAAACCTTGACTAGCTTTTCATGTATAAATTTGGATCACAGCTTATAAACAGACTTGTAAACTAAATCTCATAATCCTATAGTATTTCTCTATCGATATTTGCACATTAGTGCATTACCATATGTCATGCAGTATAACCAATCGTTTAGATATTTGCAGACAGTCCGTAAAAATTGGTGGCAGATTAAAGTTGTCCATAAAGTCTTTTCCTGCATTTGGATATAGGACAACCACAGTATTATTATTCACTGTTAGTCCAGGCTTGAATATTTTGTATTTTAGTTGCCTTCTGAATACCAAACAGATATTTGTATGTTGTTTGATGCCAACCTGACTATTGTTCCTGTGTTAAAGTGGAGCAGCATTTATTGTAAGTGATTTCATCAGCATTTGAAATAGCTTAAAATCCTTTTGACTTTAAAATCACTTTAAGTTATCACATAAAGAGGTATCCCTGTTGAGCATTTTCTCTTCACTTCCTGTTTCAGTGACAACTATCAAGTTTACACTTTCTTTTCTATTGGCAATCATTACTCAGACAGGAGACTAGTTAGGATACAGATACCAACATAGACCTAACAAAAGGTTTTATCCACCTTCCTCCACTTAATCAGATTATTGATCCGTAAACAACCAGTAAAATGTGACTAATAATTTATCAAATGTTGTAATTAGACAGTGAGGGGAATTTATTATAACTGGAGCAGACAAAATCTGGAGCAGATGTACATGGCAACCAAATCAGCTTCTATCTTTCATTTTCAAATCCTAACTAAAGAAACTGAAGAGAGAAGCTGATTGGTTACCATGGGCAACTGCTCCAGATTTTGCCTGCTCCAGTTTTGATAAATTCCCCTCAATGTGTTTTTTTGGACAGCTCTCCATAAATAAACACATTTTGTGGTTAGCAACAATGATATCTGGGTACTTTCACTGTAAAAAATATGTTTTTTACATTGTTGTTTCTGTCTCACTCTTCAGCCTGAGGAAAAAAAATGTCTCTGATAAAGTGCCTTTGTAGCTGAAGGGGCAGACAGAAACAACAATGTTCTCCTGAAGTAGCACTGTACAAGAAATGTGACTTCATGGTCCCAGTTACACCAGCAGTTTGCAGGTAATGGTTCCTCTGAATGGTAATGTAAGCCATGATAACAAAATAACATTTTAAATCTATCCCGCCACTATTTGAAATACAACATCAGATGCACAGTGCTAGCCATTTTCAGTAAAAAGAACTGTGTCCACCAGGCATTGCTTGATGGGGGAAAAGAGCATTAGCACCTGGTCTTACCAGATGACTGGAAACCACTCCGGTTCTAAGCTGAAACCCAACAGCAAGTGAATATGAGTGGCGATAGTACTCCCTTACACTATAAAGAGTGAGTTTATAAATGTAGCCAATGGGCTCTGAATAAATGTTCAGCTGTGTGCTGTGCAGTCACTACAACGTGCAAGGGACAGGCCACAAGCAAACGGAATTAAGAGTGCCTCATTACATGGTTAAATAATGGCACCCACAGCACTGTGAAACGCTGCAGAGAAGCAAAATGTATAGTGGACAGTGTTTTTTTAAAGGTGGACTGTCCAATTAAAGTGGCACTAAACTCAGGAGTTAAATCTTAAAAGCAGTGGCGGAACTACCGCCGGTGCAGCCGGTGCGTGCGCACCAGGGCCTCAGCCTGGGGGGGGGG
>NW_017309176.1:6474-8571 GCF_000935625.1 Nanorana parkeri | reverse complement strand
TGATTGGAAAAGGGGAAGGGGTGGCTGCAGAGATTTGATTGAAGAAGGGGGGGGGGGCATGGAGATGTGATTGGGGACCTGGGGTCCATGGAGATGCGATTGGAGAACGGAGGGCTGAGCAGATATGATTGGAGAATAGGGGACTGCGGTGATGTGATTGGAGAAGGGGGGCTGTGGAGATGTGATTGAAGAAGGGGGTCTTTAGATATGTGATTGGAGAAGGAGGGGCTGCGGAGATGTGATTGGAGAAGGGGGGATGCGGAGATGTGATTGGAGAAGAGGGGTCTGCAGAGATGTGATTGGAGAAGAGGGGACTGAGGACATGTGATTGGAGAAGGCTGGACTGAGGACATGTGATTGGAGAAGGGGGGTCTTTAGATATGTGATTGGAGAAGGAGGGGCGGCTGCAGAGATGGGAAGGGACCATGATTTGAGAGGTCTGGGGAAAGGTGATGGGAGGTGCAGGAAATATGTTATGGAAGGGGTGCCGGAGTTGGGGGAGAGGTGCAGGAGGGACCGTGGTGATGGGAGAGTCCAGGGGGCATATGAAGATAGTGGAAAGAACAGAGGGCATGAGAGAGATGGGGGAGAAAACAGGCATATCTCCTAAACCTACAGGGGTCATTTATAGGTTTAAGAGATATGTGTCTTCAATCTATAGAAAATAGAAATTAACCTGTCCCCATTTATTTAAGTGTAATAATTATCTAAAATGCTTTAACATACATCCTAATATTTAGGAAAATCTACTGCTATTTTTAAAGAACTATGGGGTTAGGGCTTTTCCCCATAGTTCTCCTAAGGGTAACGGGAGGACACAAACTAGCGTCCTCCCGTCACCCTAAGCTCAGTATACCGCGAGCTACAGCTCGCGGTATACTGAGACACCGCAGCTGGGACAGATCCTGACATTACTGTTGAGATCCGTCCAGGTGCGTGAGTGACAGCTGGCTCTGCCTATCTAGAGGCAGAGCCAGCTGTAACTGCCCCCTCCCCTGTCCGTTCTGCCAGCGCGGGGAGGGGGGAATCCAGTCCCTCCTTTGTCACGGCTCTCTGCCGTGACAGGACCGAGAAGTTTGCGAACGCCGGTATGTCACAGGTCGGCTAGAACTATGAGGATGAGTGAAAAGCACTCACCTCATAGTTCTCCTTTAAAGAAGATCTCCAGAGTTGTTCTGACTTCTTACACCTGTACTATAAATAACGGGCTATATGAGTGTGTGTATGCATGAGTAAATGACTTTGCATTTTTGTATGTATGTATTTGTGTACATATGAGTGTATGTATACGTGCATATGTAGGATGGGGCCTCATGTTTAAGTTTCGCCTTAGGCCTCACAAAGTCTAGAGCCGCCTCTGGGAGTGAGGACCCAGCAAACAGAACACACACCGGAACAACTGAAGACAGAAGAGGTAAGGGTAAATAAATAATTAAAATGATTACTATTTGTAGCCTAATGCTGTATAAAGTACTGTTGCAGCAATGCAGAATGGCACCCTCTATAGAGGACTACAAATCTCAGCAGTACTTTATACAGAAATGCTATTGTTATATAAAGTATTGCTGGGATGTGTAGTCCTCTATAGCCTTTGCCATTCTGCATTGCTGTAAATATTAGAGATGCACCGATATATCGGCCGCCAAAACATAGCGGCCGAAAATTGCATTTTTGGCTAAATGCTGAAAGTGCCATAAATGCTGAAAGTGCAATTTTTCTGCCGATACAGCAACGCATCCCTGCTTTCTTTCCTCCCCGCTGGGCGCTGCTCTGTGTCCCAGCGGGGTGGACAGAAAGTGTGACAGCCGGCCGAGCGTTGCGGGTGGAGAGCACTGTGTTTGTGGGGTTTTTTTTTATTTGGGGGGGCGCAAAGAAAAATCTTGCACCAGGGCCCTCCGTTCCTTAGTTCCGCCACTGCTTAAAAGTGCATTTAATATCTTAACTAGTAACAAAATTGCAGCTCATTTGTAAGCAATCTCATGTTTAGATTACTAATTTGTATCATAGGCGTGCGCAGCCTATTGCATTATGATGTGCACACAAAAGTACAAACACGTGTTGGCTCGGCGCTGAGTCAATCACGGCAGGCTTTGTATT
>NW_017309176.1:1257-6361 GCF_000935625.1 Nanorana parkeri | reverse complement strand
CGATCGGCAGGCTATAGAGCCGCCGATCGTCTATATGTGAAACACCCGGTAACCCGCTAGGGGGCGCACGCGAGCAGAAAAAACAATGCAGCAGTGCCGTCCGTCCGTTTTTTTACAACGGGCAGACGGAAACTGGTTAAGAAGGGTGGCGGGGAGGTCGCGGCTGACGTACGTACAGTGGCGTCACTTCCGGCTGGACGAGCGCTTCCAGGGCATCACCGTGGGTACCGTCGACGTGTTGCGGCTGCCATCGAGTACCTATTCGTCCAGGTACAGGTTCTGGCCGCGAGACGGGAGGGCTGTGGGGCTTCATAGGGGTTTTTGTCCTGGCTTCACGTGGCTGCCATACGGGAGTATCGGCCGAGAAAGGGGGGGGGGGGGCATGCTGAGCTGTCAGCAGGTGCCTGGTGCGGTATCATTGGGGGTTACTGGCTCATTCCCTGGTGTGGCAATGTGTACCCTTATCTGAACAGTGTCTGTATAATTTGCTTTAGGTTCTGTGCATTCAGGTCTGCAGTGTGTCAAGGTAAGTTATTTTGTTGTGGTGACTGAACTTGGGGACACCCTGCAGGGTTGAGTGGGGGAGGTCATCTTGATGAAAGGTCGCTGCTGACTGGTAGCGCCCAGGTTCAAGGTTCAGGGGGCGTACTTGTAAGCTGTTAAATTGAGTCGTACAAAGACAGCTCCCATGCATGTTTGGGGGGATACGTGCATGTCACGCGCGGGTCAGGCCACTGGTCCATGAGAGGTTGCATGGTTATGTTTGCTACAGCAGGGGGTTGTACAGGGGGATTCTCTGAGCCAGAGTGCGGAGGGTGTGTAGGGTTCTGCACAAGTCTGGTGGAGAGCTGGTCCGTTGGTCACTCCCACGCATGGTTGTGTGGACACACTATACAGCAGCATCAAGTTTGGTTCAGGCCGCTGGACTACCATTTCTTATTTTTGTTTCATGCACGTTCGCTCCACTCAGGCGTTGTTTCACAAGTTTCGTTCAGGCCGCTGGACTGTCACTTCATATGAATTAACATTGAGTCTCATTGCAAGGGTGGCACATTTGGTCCAGGCCGCTGGACTTTTCACTGCATGTCTAGCGTTTTGCACCAAGGGGGCAGGCACATTGGGTCAGGCCGCTGACCTATCATTTTGTGCCACTTGTGATTCTTACGCATACGCATTGTTCACATATTTTGTTCAGGCCGCTGGACTAGGATTTCATGGTAGGGTTATACGATTTCAGCTCTTAGGTTTGGTTCACTTCAGGGTACTAGTACTGTTACACTTAGGTATTGTCGGCACGTTTGGTTCAGGCCGCTGGACCGTTGTTATTGCATGTAGGTCAACATAGGCACGGCGACACATGTGAGGCCAGGCCGCTGTGCCACTATTTCATGTCACGCTTACATATTTGCTGGGTAAGTTTGGTTCAGGCCGCTGGACCATCGTGGGGTTTTGCTTATTCATATGGGCATTGCGTGACAGTTGGGTGGGTCATCACAAATTAGAAGGGCACGCATACACTACCATATTCATGTTTCACAGTGGTTCCAGTGCGTTACAGACATATCACTTACAATTGCATATGGTTAGGTGAGAGGGGTTGAGGCCACAGTCCTGTTTCAGTCATTTCGTTTCATTACAGAATTCTGACAGAATGTTGCACGGATCGGATATAGAGGATTTTGTCTCTCTGCCAGCAACTCCGGCGAGGGGAACTCCGACGAGGGGAATTCCGACGAGGGGAACTCCGACGAGGGGAACTCCGGCACGGGGATCGGAGCAGGGAAGCCTGCCGCCCCTACGGGCATGGACTATTCCAAAGATTGTTGCGGAACTTACGCTCAGGGGGATACCGTATTCTGCAAATACTAGGAAGGCTGAGCTGTTTAGACTGTTGTTTCCACCTGCAGCAGCCAGCAATAGTGCCACGCAGGTGTCGTTACAGTCAATCACTGCGTCTTTGACGCAGTTACATGCTTCATTGACATACAGGACAGGACTGTAGCAACTCCTTGCCAGTAATACACGCAAGGCTTATGGAGTGGCATGGAAAGCGTTCAATGATTTTCAGGCCATACATGCCGCTGAAGATCCCGGCAACATAGGTTTTGTGTTAGCATGCATTGCCTACTGTCATACGGACCTCAAGCTCGCTCACAACACTATCCGATTGTACTTAGCAGGGGTCCAACACTTTCTGATTTTGGCTCAACCAGAGAGGCCGTCTCTGTTTGCAGCTCACCCCGTCCGGGCCATTCTAAAAGGCATTCAGAAAACAGAGGTACAAGCGGGCGGCACCCGGTTACCCATAACCAGTCACCTGTTCCGAGGTATGTCCGACATGCTGGTATAGATCCCCGTTCGGGGTCATTCTTAGCATAATTCTAAAAGCTGCAATTTATTTAGCGTTTTACGGGTTCCTGAGGCCGAGCGAGTTCACGTCTTCTAGCTCCCAAGCCATCAGGTAGGGGCTCCAACTAAGATCCAGTTGTTCCCATCCGGCAATGCGTGGTGCCCTGTCACAGTGTTAGATTGCCTCCTGGCCAAACTATCAGCTACACCGCCGCAAGGGCCGCTACTGCCGTTCCCCTTAGCTCCTCTCTCATCTCAACAATTCGTGTCACATGTTCGCATCCTCCTTGGGCAGTTAGGGGAAGATCCCAAGTGTTACTCGGGGCACTCCTTTCGCATAGGCGCAGCCTCAGCCGCGTCCCGACATGGCATACCTGCTCACGTCATTAAGAGACTAGGTAGGTGGAATTCTGCGTGCTTCAGCAGATACATTCCTAAACCCCATGTGGAAATGGCAAAGGCTTTTGCTTATCTGGCTGTTTAAAATGTAGTTTTCAATAAAGGTGACTTATTTCTACATGGTTGTTTTTGCCCCCTTATTAGCATACCGTCCACTCATCTCTTCAACTGTCCCTTACCTCTGCCAGCAGGGGTGCAGTAATGTAGCAGGAAGCCTGGCAGGTGGTCATGTGACCACCTGCCTAGCTTCCTGATTGGATGGGAAGTCACAGACACACTCCCTCGCAGCTTCCCAGGCACCAAGGATCACACCAAGGATCTAGTTGCTAAGAGCAGGTGGGGAAAAGCAAACATCTCTCCACCCGACTCTTAAGGTGGCCATACACCTTACAACCATTGTACAACTTTTTTTGTCTAGACCTCTCACCCTCAATGTTCTTACAACTAGCCCATCATGCACAGACCAATGTAGTTCCCCATTAAGACTTGTCAGCACCACCACCTGGCTGATTTTCATCGATCGAAAGGACATATTTTAGTTTGTGCAGTTTTCATCTTGAGATTTTTGTTGTACATCAACGCCACTAACCTGTCAATTTTCGTCCAACTAGACAAAGGTTTTCTAGCCTGCTTGAAAGACAAAAATCTGCCAGTTGTACAATAATTGAGGTTGTGCACTTCCCATCAACTGGCAGATTTTCGGACGAAAACTGAATCGCAGACAAAAATCTCCAGATAATTGTAAAGTGTATGGGCACCTTTGGAGGCATGACACTCTCCACCAGCACCTCCCTCCCTCCCCCCACTGATTGTGTGATTGTGCACCATTCAGCATGGCTGCCTCCCACCCCCCACCATCCCAGCCACCTCAGGCAGCATAAAGGCTAGGGACACCCCTGTCCATAATAGATCTTCCTTCTCACCATAAATCGTCAGTATACCTGCGGGTGGAAGTCCAAAACTTGCTGTACTTCTGTGCCTGCTTCAGCTGTAGCTGAACCCCACGCACTTTTTTTGTGTTATAAGGAGGGGGGGGTCCCTCCTAACATTCCTACCAGACCTAAAGGGTCTGGTATGAATTGGGGGGGAAACCTCACGCTTTTTTTTTCCATCTTCTGCAGACTGTAAAAAAAAAAACAATCATTTTGCTGCAACAAAATTCGTCCAATAACGAATTTTGTTGCGTCAAAATGACATTAGGGGGAACAAACTTTTTTTTTTTTTTACAGTCTGCAGATGATGAAAAAAAAAAAGCCTGAGGTTCCCCCCAATTCATACCAGAACCTTTAGGTCTGGTAGGAATTTTAGGAGAATGCCAATTCAAAAGCAAGGGAAAAAAAAAAAAAACCTTTATCCATTACTCGCCTTGGCGTGGATTTGAACCTTTGAACCTGCGACCAATGGCGAGCCTGTCCTCTAACCGCTACTCTATAGCCTCTGTACTTTAAGTATAGAAGCATTTGATATATATGATTGCAATATGTAGCATTTGACAGCTGAGAATGTCAAATGGGCGGAGCGAGCCGTGACGCCATGGCTCGCTCCGCCCATCTGTTGACACAGACTGAATGTCATTTTTTTCCTTCTGGTTTTCGTCGGGTTTGGGTGGTCGTCTGCGGCGGGACTTTTTTTATTTCGGCGGGTCGGCGGGGGTCCTGCATCCTGATCCTGACTCTGGATTACATCGATGGAGCCATTTTTTTTATTTTTTTATTAAAGAAATAGTCAAAAATTGACTGTTTGTTCTTTTTTCAATAAAGGATTTTGTCAAAAGTCTGGACTTTTTACTAACTATTTGATTTAACCCTTTAGTGAATGGGTAGGGGTAAGTACCCCTTACTCATTCACATGGGGGGGCGGCATCTGGGTGCCCCCTTATTTAAAGGGGTACCCCGATGCAAATAAGCTCCCTTGCCCGCAGACCCCCACAACCACCGGGTCAGGGTTGTGGGGAAGAGGCCCTTGTCCCCATCGGCACGGGGACACCCTCCCAATGCTGAGGGCACGTGGCCTGGTAAGGCGCAGGGAGGGGGGCGCTCGATACCACCTTCTACAATGGAGAGAATCCTGCATAATTTGCAAATTAACTGTTATTACAAATGAATGAACCACAGCGTATTCATATGTAAATAATGCTGTCCATTCATATGCAAGTGTTAATCTGGTCCTGTTTGGGGGTGATTAGGATGTGCCTAGACACACCCCGTGTGCAGGCCTATAATTTGTATTGAAATTTAAGTCCATCGCAGGAGCGAACTTGAAGCAGTGGTTACTTTACAACACAAATAGGGACCATTGGGAACTTAAGTAGCCACCCTCCAGAGGGAAGGACAGTGTCAGCATGAATTCAGAGATG
>NW_017309176.1:445-1247 GCF_000935625.1 Nanorana parkeri | reverse complement strand
CCGGGCAATACAAGATTAAGGGGCCCCCTTGTGCTCCGCCCATATACAAGTCCCTCCCACACGCCCCACCTGCATAGACATTCTTGTGTCACAGAATGTGTTTTTCTCCACATTATTTTTCAAATAGTGGGACAATTCACTTAGGCCCCATTCACACTGCGTGATTTGCAAATCGCGCGTTTGTCGCGCGATTTGCATTTTACGTGATATCACGCAAATGCTTGCATTGAGCAAGCTAGAATCGCGGCAAAATCCGCTCCAAAAAGGGTCCTGCTGTAGCGACGCACGACCCGCGACAGCAGGACCCTTTGCCCCATTGCCAAGCATTGGAGAGCGATATCGCGCGGTAAATAGCCGCGATATCGCAGGAATTACCGCACGATAAATCACTCAGGGACTTTTTTTATTTCGGCGGGTCGGCGGGGGTTCTGCATCCTGATCCTGACTCTGCATTACATCGATGGAGCCATTTTTTTTATTTTTATTAAAGAAATAGTCAAAAATTGACTGTTCTTTTTTCAATAAAGGATTTTGTCAAAAGTCTGGACTTTTTACTAACTATTTGATTTAACCCTTTAGTGAATGGGTAGGGGTAAGTACCCCTTACTCATTCACATGGGGGGGCGGCATCTGGGTGCCCCCTTATTTAAAGGGGTACCCCGATGCAAATAAGCTCCCTTGCCCGCAGACCCCCACAACCACCGGGTCAGGGTTGTGGGGAAGAGGCCCTTGTACCCATCGGCACGGGGACACCCTCCCAATGCCGAGGGCACGTGGCCTGGTAAGGCGCAGGGAGGGGGGC
>NW_017309176.1:0-380 GCF_000935625.1 Nanorana parkeri | reverse complement strand
GCAGGACCCTTTGCCTCATTGCCAAGCATTGGAGAGCGATATCGCGCGGTAAATAGCCGCGATATCGCGGGAATTACCGCACGATAAATCACTCAGTGTGAACGGGGCCTAAGATGAATTGCCGGGGAACTGGCTGTCCATGCTTCTGGGCTGTGAGCTGTGGGAGGGGCCGAACAGTGTCAAAGTCAGTGTTCTATAATTTTTCTCGATCCTATAAATTTTCTCCACTGTGTCACTTCCAGTGGGGCTGAGTCATCCGAATCAGCTGTTTTCATGACAAGCGCACCTGGAAGAGATGCGGTAGAGAAATATGTCGGTTGAGGAAAATTAACCTCTTGTCGTCCACCCGTAGTAGAAAAACGGACGGACGGCACTGCTGC
>NW_017309175.1:90849-92317 GCF_000935625.1 Nanorana parkeri | reverse complement strand
CGTCCTCCCCTCCAGTCTTCTATCTGACCTCCGTCCTTCCAGGCGTTATCATTCTGTGTTCTGATTGGTTGTCCCCCCCGGCCAGGTGACGCTTGTAGAATAAACTGCACGGCGCGCTCCATGTGGCCGAAGTTCTGTCTGGTCTATTGGCTGGTGAATAACACTTTCATTGAAGACATGTTCCCGGACGGCCGGGTGACGGAGGAGGATTGTCTGCTGAGGTAAGGCACAGCTGTCAGGATGTAGAACTGCTGCGGCCTCCATCGCCGGCCTCCTCCTGATTCCCTCCCGGTGTCTCTGATCCGGAACAAGCATGCAGCCAGCAAAGTCAGAATTCCGCATACGTGTTCCGGGTTTGGGCATAGGTTCCAGGTACTTCAGAGGTCTACCTAAAAAAATATGGAACAGCATGGAAAGATTTCCCCAAAAATGGGTCCCATGTCAAGAAGAGCTCTGGGCGGTATAAAGGGGGCGTGGCCTAAATTCAACCATCTGTAACCATGGCAATGGTAGGAGATCTGCGGCCGCACGCTGACCCGGAACCCTGCCAATACGTGCGGGTCCAGGTGTCCAGGCTTGGACGCGTGCCGTCTGCATCCGGGTCTCGGTACCTGGGACGTGTAGGTTCGGGTCGGCGAGCAGTGACGCCCTCCCCATCGGGATATACAGGCGGCTGCATGCAGCTACACACAGCACCAGTCCCTCCCGGGAAGCAGGTCTCCGCATGGGCACGCGCCGTACGTATGTGCACGCCCAGGGCCGACACTCGCGTAAGGGGCCTGGGGCGGGGGCCGTCCGGGACCCTTACATGAGTATCAGCCGATGGTGACAGGCGAGGAGCATCGCCAGGCCCCAGCATTACCGATCCAGCGCTGCCGCTGTTCTGATCTCGGTCGGCCGGAAGTGACATCACAGGGGGCGGGCCCAAGTTTCTGATGGCTGCCCTGTGCACGCCCATGTGAATGAGCCCTACACCTCAGGGTTGGGGGATGGGTCTGAAAACATTCACTGACCGGCTGTTGTTTTCTTTTCCAGCGTCAATAACAGCGACGCGTCACGTGACGTCTGCAAGTCCCTTGTGTTCACGTCCACGCAAACGCAAGACTTCGCGATGACCTTCACCTGCGTCGTCCAGGACCCGGCCGGGGCCGACACCAAGAACATCACCCTCCTCCCGAAGGTCAGAGTGCAGCCCACCGAAAAGTCGCCACGTCCTAAGAAGCACAGTAGGGGGGCGAGGGCCGATAACGGGAAGAGAAGAAGAAAAGCGAGCGCCAGAAGGCGCAACAGCAGACTATATGCGCGGAACGCAGGGGAGGAGTCGCCATCGCTGCGCGCCACTTCCAGAATTTAAGGTCCTTCACGTCAGAGCTCGGCGAGGACTTTGAGACTCGGAAATGTAACGAGAACGCGAATGAGGACGATGTCACCGGCCGCTCTGCGGGGACGTTTTATCGCGTTTCGGGGG
>NW_017309175.1:82469-90425 GCF_000935625.1 Nanorana parkeri | reverse complement strand
GGGGTGGATGGTGGGCCTGAGCCAATCCACTGCAGAGAATGTGGGGGACGGACTCGGGACGGGGAGAGAACCAATCCACTGCCGCTGATAATCTTACCTGGAGTCCCCGCCCAGGACCGCCTCCTTTAATGTGTTCCACCCACAAGTCTGGGTTTATTTATACGGCCCCCCCCATAGAGGGCAGGCTTCAATTTGTCCAGTTACACGGCTCCCCCGCACATGGAAAGCCCCTTTAACCCCTTCTGCTGCCCGAGCAGTTTTTGCACGCATGATAATAAAACACATTTTAGGCCGGAAGATTTGTTCAAACCTCTCAGACTGATCCATTCCCCCGGGGGAGTAACCGGCGGTTACCGTGTGTGATGTCACATGATATTTACTCAGCTGTTTATCAAATCCTCAGTAAAAAAAAAAATGCATTCAAATCATTTGTAATGCAAAGAAGAAACCTCACAATCTTCCACTAGCAACGCTCAGACCCTCTACAGCAGCGGCTCTCAACCTTTCTAGGCCCGGGCCCCCAATGGTAACATTTAGGAATGCACCAATACTAGTATCAGTGCGGGCTCCCATTAGAGTGTAAGCTCCTCTGTACAGAGACTGATGTGACTGTGGGGGGAGGGGGCATTAGAGTGTAAGCTCCTCTGTACAGAGACTGATGTGACTGTGGGGGGAGGGGGCATTAGAGTGTAAGCTCCTCTGTACAGAGACTGATGTGACTGTGGGGGGAGGGGGCATTAGAGTGTAAGCTCCTCTGTACAGAGACTGATGTGACTGTGGGGGGAGGGGGCATTAGAGTGTAAGCTCCTCTGTACAGAGACTGATGTGACTGTGGGGGGAGGGGGCATTAGAGTGTAAGCTCCTCTGTACAGAGACTGATGTGACTGTGGGGGGAGGGGGCATTAGAGTGTAAGCTCCTCTGTACAGAGACTGATGTGACTGTGGGGGGAGGGGGCATTAGAGTGTAAGCTCCTCTGTACAGAGACTGATGTGACTGTGGGGGGAGGGGGCATTAGAGTGTAAGCTCCTCTGTACAGAGACTGATGTGACTGTGGGGGGAGGGGGCATTAGAGTGTAAGCTCCTCTGTACAGAGACTGATGTGACTGTGGGGGGAGGGGGCATTAGAGTGTAAGCTCCTCTGTACAGAGACTGATGTGACTGTGGGGGGAGGGGGCATTAGAGTGTAAGCTCCTCTGTACAGAGACTGATGTGACTGTGGGGGGAGGGGGCATTAGAGTGTAAGCTCCTCTGTACAGAGACTGATGTGACTGTGGGGGGAGGGGGCATTAGAGTGTAAGCTCCTCTGTACAGAGACTGATGTGACTGTGGGGGGAGGGGGCATTAGAGTGTAAGCTCCTCTGTACAGAGACTGATGTGACTGTGGGGGGAGGGGGCATTAGAGTGTAAGCTCCTCTGTACAGAGACTGATGTGACTGTGGGGGGAGGGGGCATTAGAGTGTAAGCTCCTCTGTACAGAGACTGATGTGACTGTGGGGGGAGGGGGCATTAGAGTGTAAGCTCCTCTGTACAGAGACTGATGTGACTGTGGGGGGAGGGGGCATTAGAGTGTAAGCTCCTCTGTACAGAGACTGATGTGACTGTGGGGGGAGGGGGCATTAGAGTGTAAGCTCCTCTGTACAGAGACTGATGTGACTGTGGGGGGAGGGGGCATTAGAGTGTAAGCTCCTCTGTACAGAGACTGATGTGACTGTGGGGGGAGGGGGCATTAGAGTGTAAGCTCCTCTGTACAGAGACTGATGTGACTGTGGGGGGAGGGGGCATTAGAGTGTAAGCTCCTCTGTACAGAGACTGATGTGACTGTGGGGGGAGGGGGCATTAGAGTGTAAGCTCCTCTGTACAGAGACTGATGGGACTGTGGGGGAGGGGACATTAGAGTGTAAGCCCCGTTGGTGCTGTCATTAGGAAAGAAGCTCGTCCCCTGCAGCGTAGGACTCTTGCTCTGTGCGGAAGCAGCGGTCTCTCTGCAGAGGTCCGACATGCCCTGTGCAGAGTCAGAGCTCAGTCTTTCTAATCAGCAGAGAGCATGAGCTTTAGGACTGACTTACCAGGGGGAGACCTCTGCACAGAGATCACTTCTTCCACAGAGAGTGAGGGGGGTTTCTCTGCAGTATGGATGGGCAGTGGACACACTTTTCTACTCAGGCTGTGACTGCTTTCTAAAAAAAAACCAAAACAAAAACTTCCTGAAGGGAAAGTCTGAACACATCACTCTCCAACTGACTTAAATTGACCCCAGGAAACAGAATCCGGATTTCAGATCTCAGAGTAGACCCTCAAATCCAAAGTTCACTACAACAATACCGGCCTACCAATGAAAACTCTGCTGATCTACAAACCATCTGAGATGCCTCCAAGGTAATCATTAGAGGGGACTGAGCCTCTGTTATCTACCAGACTAGATGACAGACTCAAGAAAACCTTACCCAGGCTGGAACCTGGAGACCACCTAGGCTAGGGACCAAGACCCTGCAACCCACAATGTCTACAGACCTCCTGGGGGGGAAGTCCCTCAACTTTGCACTGTAGCAAACCCAAAGCATCTACAGACACAGTGATAGAGGTGGTAGACTTCTCGCCCGGTTGGCCAGGAAGCCATCATCTCAGGCTGTTGCTAGTATATATGGCCCGCGTGATCAACCCCTGACCCATCCTAAGCTTATTAATGAACAATTCTTCCACTGTTATCAGACCCTCCATACTTCTAAAATAACCTTCACTTGATCTTGTAGGCTTCCTGGAGACCGTCAAGTTGCCTCCTTCTCCGCAGCTAGGTGCCTAAACCCGGGAAGTACCCCCGATAGGTCCTCCTCTTAGCTCCCCATATCCCTGCCTAATGTGGAAACAAAAATAGATACTGGCCAAAGGTCTGAACTTAGTCATCACTCACCTAGTCTGGCTCTAAACTGGGCAAGGGCATACATATAAATCTGCAACGTCCATTCACCCACCTTGGTGCGACCCACCACTCTGGATGCAGAGAAGGCTTTTGACGCTCTTGAATTGCCATACCTTTGGATGGGACTTGACAAGTTTGGCTTTGTCCCCAAATACATAGCGTGGGTCAAGCTCCTCTACTCTGCCCGCCAGTAAGGGTGTTTACCAAGAATACCCTTTCCTCTTCAATGGAACACAAGGTAGGTGGTGCCCCCTCTATTCTGGCCTTTGTGCCACGGCAAGCTGGTCCCTTGTAACAGCTCAGACATCAGGGGACCACGAGTGGACCCCTGGAAAATAAACTCTCCTTATACACTACTCTACCCTAATGATGGTGAATTGTCACAGTTGCCCCTCTCATACCTCTATGACAGCTTTGGATACTTTTCGGGCAGCAGCATGGAATGGTCTTAATGCACCCTCTGCCCCCTGGATTACCTGGCACAGCGGCTGGCAGGTCCTACCCCTCTCCAGTGGGTGCATCAGGCAATATCTAGGCATACAAGTCACCAAGCGATATGTGGATCTCAACCCCTGCGCTATAGTCCACCAACCTTCTACTCAATGTGAGGTCTGGTCTTCTCCACCCCTGTCAAAGGTTGGCTGAGACCTCATAAAAACGATTTTCCTGAGGAAGTTCATTTTCGGTTTTAGACACTCCCCCTATGTGGATAACTAAACACATTACATTAAAAGATATCGTGCTTTCCTCCTTTATTTGGGTGAAGACCTCCCAGACCAGCGCTTACTCAACAACCGCCGCAACCAAAGTGGATTTGGCTTTGTCTAACCTACTAGGTTGCCTTCTAGAATCATTTTTGGCTGCCAATAGGTGGTGGGTCACCCTGCCCGTAGGCTTACAGGCAACTGCACACCGCTCCCCTCAAGATCTTGGTGTAAAAAGGCCCTCACTTGTGTGGAAGGTCGCTACTGCATGATCTTGCCCCTTAACTCCTGGTCCCCCTTTACCCACCAACCGTACCCGACACCATCTTTGTGTGTGCGCAGCAGTCTGGGTTACACCACCCTGGGCCACCTTCTTCAAAATGGACACTATGGGCACTTTTGACTCCCTGAAAGAAGAGTATAACGGGATGTTCTTTAGATACCTTCAGGTGAGGCATGCTGGGGGTTCTCAATACCCCCCCAAATGCCATCCATACCAGACCCCATGGAAAAACTACTGCTCCACCCCCATCCTTTATAGAACGCTTTTGTCATACCGCTCCTCCAAGCTAGTTACCAATGGTGGACTGACATCCCTGCCTCCCAGGAAGATGACTCGGAGGACGGAGTATCATAATATACCTCTCTTATGTAGATGTTCCTTTACCCACAATTCCTGCACAGAATTATAACCCTCAAAGATGACATCATATTAATACTGAGATTTTGGACTTGAGGTTGGCTCATTCATACATATGGTCTGTAGCTGCTGTTGCTTTATCCAATCCTATTGGCAACAGGTGGTCTCCAAGCTGGTTCCTGTCCGAAGAACGCCTTGGGCTTGGACCTACTGATCTTTCTGCTGGGTGTCCACCATGACCATACCAAACGTCTCATCTTCTATGCAGCTTAGGAAGCCAGACAGGAAACTCTCCTTCAATGGGACCTCCCTTCCTTCCCCCGTCTTAAAGGGACTGGTGCACAACCATTCGAAAAAGGCGACCCGTATATATCCAAGTGGCTTACATGAATATAGAAAGTCCAACACAACCTGATGAAATCTGGTCTGCCTGGATACAGAATGATCATGATCCAATATCTTCCCAATAACGTGTATAAAAAGAGTAACTAAGCTTACATGCCTCCCCTTCGTTTACATCCCTTTTCTTTGAATAACATTTACCTGCTAAGGAAATAATGATCGCAGGAGCAAAACAAATGCAGAAAAATATACAAAAACTAGAGAAAGATCCTTAAAAAAAAAAAACCTTTGAAAGGAAGCCAGAGACCCCGACATCGGTCCAACAGGAAGTGAAGAAAAATCTCTCCAAGCTCCAGTAAAACTAGACGGGTTTTATTTCTTCAAGGAGTTGGGGCCGGACATACACTTTAAGGTGCCTTCAGTCAAGGGCGTCTCGAGGCCAGGTGTCACCCGGAGCGGAGACCAGGTGACACCTGGCCATGACATCGCGCACCTGCGTGGTCATCTAAGTGAGGCCTGCCATCTTAGTGATGGACGCCGGCAGAGAGAGGAGGGGACGTTCACCCGCCAGGATAAGATATGCCGCCGGGTCCTCTCCTCTCTCCTGACACTGTCGGGACCGAGTGCCCGACTTTTAAAGACACCAAAATGACTGACCGTCACCCCTCCAATGGTGTCACCCAGGTGTGGGCCGCACCCCCCTTGTGACGCCTGGCAGCTTGGTGAATCTGGACCCATCGCGTTGTCATGGCGGAAGAGGGAGAAGCTTTGCGGGCTGACATTTGCAGGGACAACCCATCAGCAGGGCGGAGGTTGGCGTGTACAGGATGTGAAGGATATTAAAGACGTAATTCCACAGATCTGATGACTTTGTTGGGCGGCGGCACGGAAATGGCCAACAGAGTAAACTGGCAGAAGGACGCCGAAACACTGTGATCAGCATAACACAGGTTCTTCAAGACCACCATCTGGACCACGCTTCCACTGCCCCAACAGAACCAGAGTATGAATCCAGGGCTCACGAGGCGTTGGAGAGATACTATGGTGGTGTAGACCTCGAGGGGGAATTTATCAAAAGTGGAGCAGACGTCCATAGTAACCAGTTTTTCTCTTCAGTTAAGATTTGAAAATGAGGAGAGAAGCCGATTGGTTGCCCCGGGCAACTGCTCCAGATATCGTCTGCTCCAGTTTTGATAAATCCCCCCTCACTGTATTTTGAACTTTGCATGGAATTTACAATAAAGTCGGATTTTCATGGACTTCGGTTTAGTGCGGCTGATTGGAGAGATATTCCAGGTCTCAGTAGGTTGAGATGCCTCTCATGGGTCGGTAGTAGGGATGTCCCGATTCGGTAATTGGTATCGGCAAGTACATGAGGGGATGTACTTGTACTTGGGCCTGAAAAAGTGGCATCGGGACATCCCTAGTCGGTAGTTGTGAAGATGCCTCACAAGCAGAGACGGGTGGAAGGGCGCACAAGAGTTAACGGATGATGGACTTCCCGCTTAGGCTTCTCCGTGTGGAGCGGTGGTGAAAGCTGGAAGGAGAGACACAGCAACATTACACGGGTGCCAATCCAGGACAGGCAAGACCCGACGAGGGACATCTCCGTGCAATGTACTGTATGGGCTCTGAAGGTCACCTCCTACTCTCAGGGTATGCGGAGGGCCACTCACAAAGCCAGCAAATGAGGTGGGAGGAGGAAGAATGACCGCAACGCTGGTTTTTCAATTCCTGCTTCCTAAAGAAGGAAGTTATAAATGGGGAGGACACTTGGAGGTCATCTGATGTCTCAGCACCCAGGAAAATCTCCAACACCTCGGATCGTCCCCTGGTGTCCTCACACATAGCAAGCACTTGTCTTCCGAGTACGGGACTGTTTGGCCAACTCTGAGCAGTGAAATGGTTCAACCCGCCATCTCCAGGCTACAAAGACATCTTTCTAACTTGGCCACCGATATGAAGACCGGTTCCAGGTGAAGTTCTGGCGATCGTCTTTTTTTACAGCACCACCAACACCATGGAAGGCTCCGGTGCAGAAGCCATTGGTGGAACCAGGCCAAGCCTTGGTGCGGGTATTTCGTTTGAGGGAGCGGATCAGAAGGCAAGCAGAGGAGGTCTCCAGGCTGAGATTGGAAGACTCCACTGAAGTATCACAAGGTACAAGGCGCTGGCACAGTGTGCTCAGATCCAATAATACGAGGGCCAGAAAATAAAATCGGGGGACCCGTTTATATTGCAGACCACAGCTGGTACACTGATGTATATTATAAAATCAAGAGGACCTGTTTACCATGGAAGCACAGTGACGAGCCCTCCGATTGGCAGAGGATGGATATATGTTTAATAAATAGAAAAAACAAAAAGCTAAATTACAGAGCCACGGCAATAAGGCACTAAAAAGGAGATTAGCTTCATATCCTGCAAAACAAAAACTGCCCTGCAAATGACTCTCGGTACGCTGCGGCAGAGAGAGAGAGTGCGAGGCCGTGTGCGATTAGTGACCTCGGGGGGGGCGGAGTTTAAAGCTGCGCTCCTTTCCAAAAATATATATATAGAGAGAGAGAGTCCTCTTTACTTGTTCCGGCTTTGCTTCCGCTCAAAGAACTGAAAGAGAAACAAAAAGACAGTTTTATTACAGAGTCATACCCGGAGGGGGGTTCTATGGTCTGAGCCTCAGTCAGGGGCGGGCCACTCTAACTACAAATCCCAACATGCATCTGCCTCCGAGAGTCACGCCTGTGGCTGTCAGTCTTGCAATGCCTCATGGGAGTTGTAGTTTCACAGCTGCAGGGATGGATCTGCCCATCCCCCCCCCTGGGATAAAAGGACCTTATCAGGTGTCTAAAACAGACCCAATGCAGGCAGCTCATTGCTGGTGGGAGGGGTCGGCAGTGGGCTGTCCATAGCACTCGGCCTCGGTACTCCCCCTCAAAAGCCCCAAGCCATGAGCTGCCTCGTGGGAGGAGTTATGCAAATATCAGCAGGCCCTGGTGGGTGGGTATCAGTGTGGAGGAGTGGGCGTTTCCTGGACGGGCTGCATTTAGGAAACAACCACATGTGATACCAAAGAAAGGAAACCCAATGAATAAAAGAGGCGGGGCCAGTCAGGCTGGAGAGGAAAGGTCTCGATGAGGACAGGAAGTGAGGCGGGCTCTGACTTGCTGCAGCTTCTAATGTACATTGTGAGAAGCTCCCAGTGTTCAGTGACGTCAGAGGACGGAGGTCAGATAGAAGACTGAAGGGGAGGACGGAGGTCAGATAGAAGACTGAAGGGGAGGACGGAGGTCAGATAGAAGACTGAAGGGAAGGACGGAGGTCAGATAGAAGACTGAAGGGGAGGACGGAGGTC
>NW_017309175.1:82064-82434 GCF_000935625.1 Nanorana parkeri | reverse complement strand
GTGCTGTATTAATCTATTGCTGGGGTAGTGGGATTTGTAGTCCTCTATAGCTGATGGTACATTGTGCTGCATGTGTACCATCAGCTATAGAGGACATCAAATCCCAGCAATACGTTATACACTATGTATAATGTACTATTGCTGTGATTTGCTGTATTCCTCTATAGCTGCGGGTGCTCTGCATTGTGACGCAGTATATAATGCACTATATTGCACACCGCTCCAAGCTTGCTCCCGCGATGGACTACAATCTCAAAACAAACTAGTAGTCCATCACTGGAGCCATTTTTATTTATTTTTGATCCGATTAATCGAACTTTAGAATAATCGGATAAATAATCGATTTTGAATATAATTATTCAATTATTCA
>NW_017309175.1:77276-81600 GCF_000935625.1 Nanorana parkeri | reverse complement strand
TATGGACGCCTGGGGTTCTGCTGTTTTTGGATACTTTATGCACCTAAAGACCCTTCCCAATGATCGGTGACCGCGCAGTCACATACACAACTACAGAGCACCCACCTTGCTGGTAGTTTTGGGAGACTTTGCCGTGGACGCTCGTGGCGACTTCTTGCCCGGAGATTTGCGGACTGTGAGGCGCGGGGACTTGCTGGTGCCGCTGGTGGATCCTCCTCGCCCCTGGGGGGTGTTTTTTGGGGTGGATTTTTTGTTCAGACCCCTCTTGAGTAGACTAGAGCCCAGTTTCTTGGGGGTATTGAGGATGCTGAAGGCCATGGTGGACTGACGCCGGGAGGGCGGTGCCTGCTGGGAGAGAGCAGAGGAGGTGAGCATTAGATACGGGAAAGGGTTGCAAACTACACACACCTGCCGGGTGAACGCCATGCGCATTGAACTACCCCATGCTCCTCCATGTGATCGGCATTTGCCCAGCTATAGGCCGGCTGGAAGATTTATAACTCCGCCCCTTTAATCACATTGTGTTTCTTATATACGTTTTATTTTTCTATACACATAACAGTCACATCTGCCAGTTCTTATAATGTGTAACCATTATCTCCTTCTTTGACTATGTCTGCCCATGACTACACGAGCTCCCACTTTTACCTACTTAAGCTGGCCGTACATGGGGGGGAATTTCTAGTTTTCTGCTGAGAACTTGTTTTACCCCTTTGATTGCCTTTTGTACCAAACATCCTTGGCAGTCCAAAGGTTAATACATTTATTTCTTAAATTAGATGGCGCTGTAGTCTTCCCTCATCATCAGTATGGCAGCCAGTAGATGGCGCTGTAGTCTTCTCTCATCATCAGTATGGCAGCCAGTAGATGGCGCTGTAGTCTTCTCTCATCATCAGTATGGCAGCCAGTAGATGGCGCTGTAGTCTTCTCTCATCATCAGTATGGCAGCCAGTAGATGGCGCTGTAGTCTTCTCTCATCATCAGTATGGTAGCCAGTAGATGGCGCTGTACTGTTACTCAAGGAATTGAGAATAAGGTGAAGCTGACCACCGAGGGGGGAGGGAACCTACATCTGGAGTCCCACCAATAACAATCCGGTGGGCGGTCCTTCATCTCACAAGTCATGCGTTCTCTGAGGCCCGTCACTCACCTGATGGCTGACGCTCGCTTTGCTTTCCATGGTGGAAGTTCTGCGACTCTCTGGCTTGTCTTTAGGAGTCATCGGCCGCGGAAAGCAACTTGCTGATCTCTTGGCCTAGAAAAAAGAAGCTGAATGAATTTAGGGCCCTCAGGGGCCACAGAGAGATAACCCAAATACAGGTGAAGAGGAAACGCCAACAGTAAAATACAACTCGTGGCCCCGAGAACGGACCAAGAGCTGGAGGATCTCATCAGTCAAAATGCAGCGACACTAACTACAGGGAATCTACTGAGACCCGGGAACTCAGCACAGGGATGGTGGGGGCCCCTCATAATGGGCGCAGCAGGTGTACAGACCCGGGAACTCAGCACAGGGATGGTGGGAGCTCCTCATAATGGGCACAGCGGGGGTACAGACCCGGGAACTCAGCACAGGGATGGTGGGAGCTCCTCATAATGGGCACAGCGGGGGTACAGACCCGGGAACTCAGCACAGGGATGGTGGGAGCTCCTCATAATGGGCACAGCGGGGGTACAGACCCGGGAACTCAGCACAGGGATGGTGGGAGCTCCTCATAATGGGCACAGCGGGGGTACAGACCCGGGAACTCAGCACAGGGATGGTGGGAGCTCCTCATAATGGGCACAGCGGGGGTACAGACCCGGGAACTCAGCACAGGGATGGTGGGAGCTCCTCATAATGGGCACAGCGGGGGTACAGACCCGGGAACTCAGCACAGGGATGGTGGGAGCTCCTCATAATGGGCACAGCGGGGGTACAGACCCGGGAACTCAGCACAGGGATGGTGGGAGCTCCTCATAATGGGCACAGCGGGGGTACAGACCCGGGAACTCAGCACAGGGATGGTGGGAGCTCCTCATAATGGGCACAGCGGGGGTACAGACCCGGGAACTCAGCACAGGGATGGTGGGAGCTCCTCATAATGGGCACAGCGGGGGTACAGACCCGGGAACTCAGCACAGGGATGGTGGGAGCTCCTCATAATGGGCACAGCGGGGGTACAGACCCGGGAACTCAGCACAGGGATGGTGGGAGCTCCTCATAATGGGCACAGCGGGGGTACAGACCCGGGAACTCAGCACAGGGATGGTGGGAGCTCCTCATAATGGGCACAGCGGGGGTACAGACCCGGGAACTCAGCACAGGGATGGTGGGAGCTCCTCATAATGGGCACAGCGGGGGTACAGACCCGGGAACTCAGCACAGGGATGGTGGGAGCTCCTCATAATGGGCACAGCGGGGGTACAGACCCGGGAACTCAGCACAGGGATGGTGGGAGCTCCTCATAATGGGCACAGCGGGGGTACAGACCCGGGAACTCAGCACAGGGATGGCGGGAGCTCCTCATAATGGGCACAGCGGGTGTGTAGTTACCTCTGGGGTGTCTGGGCCGTAGTGAGGCTCCTCTGACACCCGTTTCATCTGCTGTCGGGTGGTTCTTCCTCCTGAGAACTGCTCTACCCCAGTGGAGGCGAGCGTCATCCTCCGGGTGCTGGGTTGAGGCTCGTGGAAAAGAATCTCGGAGGGCAGCAACGTGGCTCGTCTTAACGTCTCCCTGGGGTCCCCGGTCTTCATCTCCTCATCGGTTACGGTAGATGATAAAATGGACGGCTGTGGGACGGAAGGAAGAGGAGCGTCACTTGTACGTTTAAAGCTTTGCCCGTATCACAATTTGACAAGTTCACATAAAAGTCATTTTAGGGGACACCTATTAAAGGGGGACTCACTTCTGGGAAAGTTCATCTATTGTACAAAGTCATCACTGACACAAAGCGATGAGAAATCCAGAAGGAGGAAAAGTGAAACCCACCCACCCCCCTGTGACAACGGTCTCTATTTACCCAACTTTGGAGAGATTTCCTTTCACTTCCTATTGTGTCTCTGAAAACAGGAAGTGAAGAAAAGCTCTAGAGAAAAAAAAACAAAAAAAAACCATCACAGGGGTTTTAACAATCCCACGCTCTATTAAAAAGTAGAAGGCAAAGTTTTGGTAGAACTTGAAGATAAAGTAGAAGACAGAAGGGGCCCCCTTTTGAGGCTCCTCAGACAGTCAGGATGGGCCCCCCAATGTGAGATCTTTCTAGACCAGCCACGTACCCGGGACTCCAGAGGATAGCAGGTCTTCAGATGTGGAGGGCAGGCTCGGTTCCGCTGCTGCAGTTCGGCGATTCTGTTCCAGTCGTCTAGAGGCTCCGGTTCGTCGTGGCACGTGGCGGCATAGAAGCTGGTGCGACCTGCAATGACAGCGACGCTCTAATGTTAGTCCGCGCAACAACATCAAACCCTCCTGTGTGCAGTCCCGGACATCTCCCTCACACTTCCATGTCATCAATGCTGCAAGTCGGCCGATGCACTTTCCTCCCGTTATATTATCCACTCCGTCTCTGTGCTGACTTCTTGTTCTCAAAGTCCTTAAAGGAGAACTACGGGGGCAGTGATTTTCCTCATAGTCCTCTTTAGGGTCACGGGACGACATGTACTAACCTCCTCCTGTGACCCAAAGCTCAGTATATAGCGGGCAATAGCCGGCGGTATACTGTGAGGGCCGCAGACGGGACAGATCCCGACATCGAGATCCGCCCAGCTGCGTGAGTGACAGCTGGCTCTGCCTATCTAGAGGCGGAGCCAGCTGTGCCCGCCCCCTCCCCCGTCCGTTCAATCAGGGCTGGAGCATCGGAGAGGGGTGAACCCTGCGGGCAGTGGTGACTGACAGTCACTGCAGGGAGATGATCGGGAAGTGAGCGGATCGGCTGCATGTTTCTGCTCACTTCCCGATCGATAGTGCCGATCTGCTACAGCTTCTTTGTCACAGGTCGGCTCACCTCATAGATCTCCTTTATCTCAAGATCCAAGTTGTAACCTATGAAGGCCTCGTAATACGGGCACCATCACTCGCCTTCCCTTAGTCTTCATCCTACCCACGGTCTTCTCACTCAGGT
Source organism: Nanorana parkeri (assembly GCF_000935625.1). Taxonomy (NCBI): domain Eukaryota; kingdom Metazoa; phylum Chordata; class Amphibia; order Anura; family Dicroglossidae; genus Nanorana; species Nanorana parkeri. The sequence goes on along the minus strand of NW_017309175.1, from coordinate 77,499 downwards.
CTCCAAGCCCCCTCCCCCACGATGCTCCTCTCATCTGTCACTCGCCTAGACATGAAAGAGCCAACCTGGTCTCAGACTTTCTCATCTTCCAAAACATCTCCCATCGGTTCCATGATGAGAACTACAAATGCAGCTTTTCCTTTTTCTCACTCTCTAGCTGCTCATTAGTCACATCCCCCCCCCCCCCATGCTGGTGTAAGGACTTCCCTGAAATAATGCCCTT
>NW_017309175.1:72507-77135 GCF_000935625.1 Nanorana parkeri | reverse complement strand
CTCAATTAGTCCCTCCCCCCCCCCCATGCTGGTGTAAGGACTTACCTGAAATGATGCCTCTTGATCCGATCTTCTTTCCTGTAGTTTTTCAGGATTTCCTCCAGCGCTGGTGCCGGTCTGCTGCGTCCCGCGGAGTCTGTGCGGGTGCACGCTGCTGCATTGACTTACCCAGCGTCTCTCCTCGTGTCCCGGCCGAAGATCTGTACCGTGCATACGCCCGCCCCCATCGTCCTTGGCGGCCGCCCAAGAGTCTTCAGATCTTCGGACGGGAGCGCGCGGCGGAGACGCGGGTAAGTAAAAACCTGTTTGGTGACTTATTTAAAAATAAGTCACCAAACATATGCAAACGTAAGTCAAAAAATATGCAAAACTCTGCGAGGGTTTAATGACCCTTTAAGCCTAGGAATGGAGGAATGAGATGCAATACTTAGGCCTCATTCACACTGGAATCGGCCCGCACGTACAGCTCAGTGCTGCAGCCATACCCAAGAGCTCCCAGGAAGGACGGGTGCTGCGTGTGATTAGTACGCAGCACCTGTCCTTCTCTATGGGACTACGCGGCCGTACGCCGCCCTACGCTCACCTCAAGTGCAGGTCCATAGGGGTGCGCGTTTACTGGCTCGGACCCAGACAGGATCCATCCTAGCGTACAAGTACGGACATGCGGGGCGGGTGAGCGTAAGGCCGCACAGTCCCATAGAGAAGGACGGGGCCTGCGTACTAATCACACGCAGCACCGGTCCTTCCCGGCCGTGCACGGAGCTGTAGATGCCGGCCGAGTCCCGTGTGAATGAGGCCTTACTGTATTCCTCGCTTCGACAGACTTCCAGCGATCTTCTCTCCGACGTTGGAGATTGTGGACAGGCCCTCTGCGTCCATACGTACAATACAAGACTACTGGGTCCTGCATTGCATGTGACGACCTCCATACAAACCAGGAGGACTGAAAAGATACTTCAGGAGCCTGGCCGCACCGCCTGGTGGAACCATGTGAAAGCGAGGAATAAAAGTAATAGCTTATAAAACATTCCTCACATTTCATTTCACTGATCAAAACACACAACACAACCCAACCAATCATACCAACCACCCCTTCCCCTCCTGAGTCTATCCCATCTCAGCTTATACTGTAACCTCTAAGGCCTCATTCACACAGCTAAGTGTCGGCCCGTACAGATCCGCGTGGCGTGCACGGCCGCTCCCGGGAAGGACAGGTGCTGCGTGTGATTGTACGGAGCAGCCTGTTCTTCTCTATGGGAGTACGCGGCCGTACGCTCACCCGTGCAGGTGTCCGTACTCCTACGCAGACAGGATGGATCCGGGCTGCGTCACAGCATGGACAGCCGCACCCGCACGGATCTGTACGGGCCGACACTTAGCTGTGTGAATGCGGCCTTAAAAGAGAACTAAGGGGTGTTTGTGATTAAACAGATATGGGTAAAGGTCCGCTTTAAGATCTATTTAAAGGAGAACGATGGGGTCAGTGTTTTTCCCCCTTAGTTCTCTTAAGGGTCACAGGAGGACACGTACTAGCGTCCTCCTGTGACTCTAAGCTCAGTATATAGCGGGCTATTGCCCGCAATATACTGAGCGCGCCTCAGATCCCGACATTACTGTCGAGATCCACCCAGCTGCGTGAGTGACAGCTGGCTCTGCCTATCTAGAGGCAGAGACAGCTGTGCCCACCCCCTCCCCCATCCATTCCACCAGTCAGCGCTGGAGGATAGGACAGGGGAGGGGAATCCCTTCAGAGCAGTGAACGTCGGTCGTGGCTCCCTGCCGGGATTCCCCCCCTCCCCTGTCCGATCCTCCAGCGCTGAGTGGAGGATCAGACGGGGGAGGGGGGCGAGAAGTGAGCGAACGACGGTATGTTTTCGCTCACGTCCCGATCTATTGAGCAGACGTGACGCAGTCTCATTGCCACACGTCGGCTCGAACTATGAGGATGAGCGTTTTTCACTCCCCTCATAGTTCTCCTTTAAAGGCCAGATCAAAAACCCCTTTGTGCATTCTTTGCAGCCCCTGGGCTTCCTCACCTTGCACAGCTTTGGGGAGGTTTATGATAGCTAATCAATAACATAGGAACTCAACTGACAAGCCAACGAAGGTAAAGAATTGGCGTTCTACAATGACTGAGAAGCCCGCTGTGCCCACGACGCACTTACTGCTGGTCTGGGACAGACGGGTAGAACTGCGGGTTTTGCTCCGGTACCCGGGCAGGTTCATCAGGACATCCATGCTGGAGTTATGGAGGCTGTCATCGGACGATATGTGCTCAGACTTCACCAGAGACTCCTGGGACGGCAGGCGGGTGATAGCCGGGGCAGAGACGGCTGCTTGCGGTCTAGCGTTTCGGCGCGCGGTGCTCTGCTGGTTCAGATTTTGTAGAGAGATGCCCGAGCGAAGGCTGTAGAATGAGTTGTTGGCGCTCTCGGACGGGGGCTCCACTTCTTCCTTTGTTCGCTGTGGTAGAAGACAAAAGTTATTGGACATACAGGTCCTCCCCATGGGGACAACTTGATGCAGGCAATCTGGTTAGTGTTTAGTGATGGATACAGTGTCCAACTACCCTTGTGTATTCATTCTCTGCCGGAGTCCATCTCATTTGGTATAGAATGACATCAAATCTACCTTTTCATTCTGGATAATGTAGGAAAGTCGGTTATTCTGAGCCGGAAGTAACCGGCGCTCCCACTCTTGCTTTTAGAAAGGACTAGTCAATTCCTCCCTATAATTTCACAAGTCTACTTCTGAGGATCGGGCCTGCTCAACTTCAAATCAAAGACCTTCTTTATCCTGATTGGTCAGTGTACGAACCAGACCATTAGCGCCTTCAGATCGCACCCACAGAAATGTTTGCTTTTCCCCACCCCCTGCTCCCATGTGAACGATCCCTCCCAATCCAGCTGAAGCTCTACAGCAGTCAAACCCCATTTTTTGGCTTTGGCTATTATTATTATACAGGATTTATAGAGCGCCAACAGTTTGCGAGGCGCTTTACAATATAAGGAAGACATTACAGTCACAATACAAATCAAGGCAAGATGGTAAAGAAGGCCGGTTAGATTGGGGAAAGGTTACACGATCTTAGATTTTTATTGCCATCTGTGTCTCTGCTGGTGGGACTTCGCCTCAATTCCTGTCATGATGACCCAATCGGAAGGAAGATCTTTCCAGTGTTGACGGCAATAAAAATCAGATCAGAGGTTCTCAATAGGGATGCACCGATGCCGATACTAGTAGTGCTGATACCGAGTAATTGCCAAATGCCCCAGATGCCTAGCGCGATACCGGAACTTCCAGTATCAGGAAGTCGGGCAGCGAGTCATTACACGCTGCGCGGCTTCCTAATTGGCCGGGAAGCTGGCTCCATGCACATCAGGAAGCCGGGCAGCGTGTAGTGACTCGCCGCCTGGCATCCTGATTGGCCAGAAAGCCATTACCCATCCCCCGGCTTCCTGATTGGCCAGAAAGCCGGCTTCCCTGCAAATTGGGAAGCCGGGTGGCAAGTCATTACACACCGCAAATGGCCTTAATCGTACTTCCGGTATCGGTATTGGCAAGTACTGAAAAAAATACCGGTACTCATACTAGAAACGGAAAAACCGGTATGGGTGCATCCCCAGTTCTCAACCTTTGCTCACTTCCTATTCGGGTGACTACACAGGAAGGAAACATTTTTTGCCAATGGCTACAGAAACAGAATACAAAAGATTAACCCTGCCCCACGCTTATGGTAGGGGGTGGTCCTTTAAGAACAGCGAGGCTCAAAAAGGCAGGGCCAAGCTTGACCTGAACTTATAAAACTTCAACTGCCTGTATCACTGGGTTAGTGACAGGTTCACTTTAAAGGCCGTGACACACTGCACGCGAAGCCGTGCAGAGCGAAGCAAAGCTCTCCGGCACGGAGCTTCGCGTGCAGTGTGTGAGCTGAGTGCCGTCAGATGACTGACTGCACCTTCAGCCAATCGGCTCGTCTGTAACAACCGGCCAGACGTCGCATCCCGTCGCGCCGGGTTTATACGCGCGAGCCGATTGGCTGAAGTTGAAATTGTTCATCTCGGCACGCTCAGCTCTGCGAGCTCTCGCAAGCTGAGGTGCCGAGAAGGAAGCGACATGACACACTGCTCGCAAAGGCAGCGCGCCACCGCTCCGCGCGCAGTGGGTCACAAGCCATCTGACCCAGGCGATCTTGCTAGTCCCTGTCGCTCACCTTGGTCATGGTGATGTTGATGACCTGGGTGGTCCGTCTTCGAGCGGAGCGGGTCTTTTTGCTGGAGTCCAGACTGAAGTCTGCCATGGAGCCAATGCTGCCGTCCAGCTTGGACTGTGCGCGGGTGTTGGTGATGGGCGTGAAGTACAGGCTCTCCAAGGACTCCACCTTCCTGGGAAGGCGGCCGGAGGCCAATTGTTCCGGGCTTTCCGCCTGGGCTTCGGAGGAAGAGGGTTCTCGGTGGGTCCGCCCATTCTTTCTGCAAGAAGACATTCTGATGAGGGCACAAACATGAAAGGATCAGACGATGATCTGTCACATAGCAGACAACACTCATACATCCTGCAAGCTGCACATCATAAACAAACCCAAGCATCAGATGACCCAACACGAATATTTCTGTATTTGGTAGACT
>NW_017309175.1:68877-72471 GCF_000935625.1 Nanorana parkeri | reverse complement strand
AAATATCTGGAAAATACTGTAGATTCTGTGCTCCAAGTTCTGGTCACACATTCAACTTTATTAGTCACAGTGAACCGCGCACAAACTCCTCCCACTGACACTTCACTCAGAGGTGCACAGTCCTTCAGTCTAGGACTAACCCTTCCTATGACAAGACGCCTGAGGGAAGAGTGTCTGCGGGTGCGCTGTGAATAATAAAAGCAAGACCAGAACCCGGAAAAGTCCCATCTGTTTTCCAAGAAGCTATGGTGGGAAATTTATCAAAACTGGAGCAGAGAGAATCTGGAGCAGCCGGCCATGGCAACCAATCAGCTTCTCTCTTCAGTTTGCTCAGGTAAGATTTGAAAATGAGACAGAACCTGATTGGCCCCATATGTGTATTTGGACCCCAAGCCGGAATACTCAGGTGCCTGGATTGGGGTCACCAGCATATATGGTGGCTCTGTAGTTCATGAGTCAGTCAACGTTCTGCCTTATCTGACTGTAGAGAAACACCTAAAACTCCAAGGTGGACGTGAGCGAGTAGAGGCAGGAAGACCTCACCACCGGAGTTCCCAAAAGCCAAGTGTTACCCCAGGGAGGCAGGGGGTAATGCAACTCACCAGATGTCACTACCAAAGCAAACAAGAAGTTCCTAAAGGCTGGAACATATTTTGCACATGCCCCCATTCCCCCACCTGATCGGCTGAGGGGCCAAATGAACAGGAAGGGGACGGGGGGGCTGTGGCCTGACAACTCTGGCAGTAGTGCTTTCCTCTTTACACCAGTCTCAGCATTCTGTTTGATGGAGGAAAGGTAGTTATTCTGAAGTGGGAGTAACCGGCGCTCCCATCCTTGACTTTGGAAAACACAAGTCAATTCCTCCCTAAGCTTCTACAGGTCTACTAATGAACATCAGTCCTTCCCTCTGTACACCAGTCTCCATACAAATCCCCGACCAGATCACCAAGAAGCCGATCACACAGTTACCTGGTGGAGTTCATGGGGTCTTCATCCTCATCACTCATTTCCAGGCTGTCCGTACTGACATCCGCCCGACTCCGGGTCACCCGTGGGGGTACTAGGGTTTCCCGGGATTTCAAGGCATCAGTGGCCACCTGGAACTTGCCCAGCTCCCTCAGCTGGCGGTCTGCATACTCCACCTACAGAATGGATCAGAACAAATCATTGCTGTGACTGTACTACCGGGCCCAGACCACCCACGGGAGGCCAAATCTCTCCACGAGGATTGAGGGGAGCCTTTTATTCTGTACACGGACTGTCGTCCTTCACAGAGGATGCAAGTTTCAGAAACACCGCTACAGTTAGCTACATAGTTTTGCATAAATCCTCTCCTTCCCCCACTTTCCATGCCTGCACCCCATGATCCCCTTTTCCATGCCTGCGCGCCCCGTGATCCCCTTTCCATGCCTGCGCGCCCCGTGATCCCCTTTCCATGCCTGCGCGCCCCGTGATCCCCATTCCATGCCTGCGCCCCCCGTGATCCCCTTTCCATGCCTGCGCCCCCCGTGATCCCCCTTTCCATGCCTGCGCCCCGTTACCCCCTTTCCATGCCTGCGCCCCGTTACCCCCTTTCCATGCCTGCGCCCCGTTACCCCCTTTCCATGCCTGCGCCCCGTTACCCCCTTTCCATGCCTGCGCCCCGTTACCCCCTTTCCATGCCTGCGCCCCGTTACCCCCTTTCCATGCCTGCGCCCCGTTACCCCCTTTCCATGCCTGCGCCCCGTTACCCCCTTTCCATGCCTGCGCCCCGTTACCCCCTTTCCATGCCTGCGCCCCGTTACCCCCTTTCCATGCCTGCGCCCCGTTACCCCCTTTCCATGCCTGCGCCCCGTTACCCCCTTTCCATGCCTGCGCCCCGTTACCCCCTTTCGAAGCCTGCAGTGAGCCTCCCCCTTTCCATGCCATCACTTTCTCTCTCCCTGCACAAGCTTCCTGCCTGGGTTCTCTCCACCCACACAAGGCCACGCTTCCTCGGCATTAGACCCTTGAGCCCAGAAAACTGTGCGAGATATGTCAGCAACTCACCTGCGCCTCCAGACTGCGGACTTGGCTGGTCAGGGCCTTACAGTTCTGCTCGGCATCCTTGGTTTGACGCAGCGACAGTTGGAGCTCTTTGTTGATCCGCTCGGACTCCTTTTTGAGCTCCTCGTTCTCCTTGTGCAGATGCTCCCGCTCTCGGGTGATGGTCTGCAGCTTGTCACTCAGTTCCTGGTTCTGGTCTTTCTTGGCATCATAGTGTACCTTGGCTTTTTCCATCTGAGGACAGACGCAGAGGTCACATGACTGGAGAGTAGGGTAGCTTTGAACCTGTGCTTATTACTATATAGGATTCATATAGCGTCAACAGATTGAGAAGATCTTTACAATATGAATGGGACGATATAAAGCGTGCAAGACGGACAGGAAGGCCGGGAATCAGCTTCAATCTGCAGTCCCATGATCTTCCTCCTCGCCGGTACCAATTCCCTGACGCTGCATTGCATGGCATCTTGTCAACCGCATCACCACTACCCTACAACCAGACCGGGATCTGTGATCACATGATCAGGATGGGACACGGATGCATCAAATGGTAGCCACCCACATTCCAGCCCAAAGAGTTGTGAATTGGGACGCTGGCGGGTCTCGAGATCCCGAGTTACATTGAAACTGGCCATAAACTAGTTAAATGTCACCCAATGCAGCTGAATCAGCCACAATTCAAGCTATGGGTGGCCCCGAACAAAGATGGCACCATCCTTATGCAGAGAAGAAGAAAAAAAGAAGAAAAAAAAAAGCAGCAGATGAAGGCATTGGTGGTGATGGGTATCCACTAACACAGGGGTGCCCATTAGGTAGATCGCGATCTACCGGTAGATCGCGATCGGCTCACTGACCTGTGTCCTGTCCTCCCGCGGTGTTCGTGCGTCTGAACGTGTCAGACGCCGCAGATGGGAAGGAGAGAGGAGAGGAGACTTTGGAAGCTGCTGCAGTGGAGGTAAGAAAAGACAGATAGGAGAGAGCAGAGAAAGAAGAGACAGCAGATAGAAACAGGGAGAAAGAGAGGAGAGAGAGAAGAGAGGGCCGGTTGACTTCAATGCACTGTCACGCCCCCTCCCGCAGGTAGTTTTTTTGTTGCTAGATCTCATTGAGCTCGTCAGTTGAAAAGTAGATCTCCAGATGAAAAATTGTGGCCACCCCTGCACTAACAGATCCCCATCCGATCACAATGTGAACAATATGGGTTTCAACCAAGGCAGCAATATCAGCTGTGCCACACTAAGCATGGCACAACCACACAAGCTATTCGTACTGGAGACCACAGAGGGGACGTCACCACGTAAGGAACGCTGACCCCGGCCGGGACTGAATAAATGCAATTTGCATAGAATCCTACCCAGTAAGAAAGCAATGGGATACGAGTGGTGAACTAATACAAATATATGGGACATGTAGTTTCTGGAAATGATGTTCCTGAACACCTGAAGATCCTCCTGGCGCTGTGGATCTGCAGGACACTTAGGACCATGCCGAGGGCTTTTTATGGCGAGAGAGGCAAATATAGAAATTAATAGTTGCTGGTCATAACATGCTAAGGGGAGGCAACTTGAT
>NW_017309175.1:67204-68276 GCF_000935625.1 Nanorana parkeri | reverse complement strand
GGCTCTGCCTCTAGATAGGCAGAGCCAGCTGTCACTCACGCAGCTGGGCGGATCTCGACATCGATGTCGGGATCCGCTCCGGCTGCGGCGTCTCAGTATACCGCGAGCTGTAGCTCCCTATATACTGAGCCTAGGGTGACGGGAGGACGCTAGTTTGTGTCCTCCCGTTACCCTAAGGAGAACTATGGAGAAAAGCCCTGACCCCATAGTTCTCCTTTAAGCTTTACTGCTGCCTGCTCTTATTGGGGAGATTTCCCCTCACTTCTGTTCCCTGTGAAAAGGTAAAATCGTACAAGTCCATTGGCTCCGGTAAGACGGCTCGCATACACCACGGCCTGGATGGACAGATCTGTATTAGTTCTGATAACGGACGCTGACTTTATCAGCACACCTTTACCACAGAGTCCATTCAAGATGGGACAATACCCCAATGTGCCTTCTGGCTTCTTCAGGGGTGCCTCAAAATTTTCTGGTAGCGGGGACTGTAATGTGAAGGGGGCTCCTGGTGTCAAGGGGGAATTCTGATATGAAAGGGGTGCTCCTGAGATTCAGGGGGGCCACTTATTCAAAGGGTGACCCTGAAAGAGGGAGATTTGAAGATGCACCTCAATGTGAAGGGGGAAGCTCACTTTTCTTCTTTGTGTGGGGGTCTCCCTTAAAATCGAAGACATTTTAGACTGGGGTGCCTCAACATTTTGCAAACGTTTAAAGGGAGCCTGACTAAAAAAAATAAAAATAAAAAGGTTGAGAAACACTACTCTAAGTGTAACATGTTCTTGAGCGCTACATAGAATAGGAATCGTTCGGACAAGGACACTCTGGGAAATGAAGGTCAAAGAGAGGCTCACCTGGGTTTTGTAGTGCTCCACGGCCTGAGTCTGCTGTTCCAGCTCCTTCTCTAGCTCTGCCACCCTCCTCTGCTTCTTCTCCACCTCCTCATGAGCGTCGCTGTCCCTCTACAATCAAAGGACACACAAAAGTCAAAACAACATTCATCATGAACAAGGCAGAGCCCGTAGATGGTATTTCTGTTTTGGGGGGGTAAAGGAAGACTTGCCCAGTTTGGCCTCCC
>NW_017309175.1:65672-66836 GCF_000935625.1 Nanorana parkeri | reverse complement strand
CCCCCCCCCCCCAATAGATCTGGGGTAATTTATTTTCACTTTCCGGAGAATTGCTCCATTGTGATAATGCATCCAAAACATGCAGGGTGGGTATTGCTGGTGACCCTAATCTACCTAAAGGGCCACTGGGTACTTCGGGCCAACCGTCTCCCAAATATTTCAGGGACAAACTGACCATATAAAACTTGTGGGGATGAAAGAACTGGAGTACCCATCACCGTGAAGATGGGCCGTGCATCATACCTTGAGCTTCTGTTGCTGGGTCCGAATGGTCTTCTCCTGCTGGGTTATCTGTTTGTTCAGCTCCTGAACCTGTAATATGACAAGGTTGGGTCACGTCATACATAGCCTGTGAGCAGGCCACAGCCACACTGACATAACAGGGCCTTCGTTTCAGGATAGGGAAGTCTATTCATGCCAGGGGAGGTTATAACAGAATCTGTAAGCGCCAACACTGGGGGAAGCAATGCAGGATGGCTGTTCTCCCAGTCAGAGGAGACGCAGGCAGCGCGTTCTCCCAGTCAGAGGAGACGCAGGCAGCGCGTTCTCCCAGTCAGAGGAGACGCAGGCAGCGCGTTCTCCCAGTCAGAGGAGACGCAGGCAGCGCGTTCTCCCAGTCAGAGGAGACGCAGGTAGCGCGTTCTCCCAGTCAGAGGAGACGCAGGTAGCGCGTTCTCCCAGTCAGAGGAGACGCAGGTAGCGCATTTTCCCAGTCAGAGGAGACGCAGGATGGCGATCTTTCCAGTTAGAGAAGGTGCAACATTGGCCATCGTCCCGACAAAAAGACACACAATGGCCATCCTACCAGTTAGAGGAGACACAAGATGGACTTTGTTTCTCCCAGTTAGAGGAGATGCGAGATGGACAGTATCTCAGAGGAGGGGAAGGATCCCAATTCTCCCAGTTAGAGGGGATGCAGAACGGCCATTCTCCCAGCTAGGGTCGGGGTAGGACGGCCATTGTTCCAGTTACAGGAGATCCTGGCATGAGTAAACCTCCCTCTCTCAGATAAACCATGCAGCACAAAGGGTCAGAGTCGTAGCAAAGCAGGAATTAGGTTCATGCGCTGAGATTGGATTCATCATAAAATCAGAGGTTATTAGGAATCAGGATAAAAAAAAACACCCAGCACACCACTAACTCATGTGCTCACCTCCCGGACAC
>NW_017309175.1:63378-65214 GCF_000935625.1 Nanorana parkeri | reverse complement strand
GAGTTCTCCCCCATAGCCATTAATATGGAGTTTTCCCACATAGCCATTAATATGGAGTTGCCCCCTTTGTGTCTATAACAGCCTCCACTCCTCTAGTAAGGATTCACACAAGATTTTGGACTGTTTTGTCATCACTGCCTTTGTCTCAATTGGGAACATTTCCCTCGTTATGCCCGATACCCATTGAACAGCCAGGAGAGGAAGCCCTCAAATGGGAACACAAACCATAATAAAAAGTGGACAAGAGGCTTAAAGGAGAACTATGGGGTCAGGGCTTTTCCCCATAGTTCTCCTAAGGGTAACAGGAGGACACAAACTAGCGTCCTCCCGTCACCCTAAGCTCAGTATATAGGGAGCTACAGCTCGCGGTATACTGAGACGCCGCAGCTGAAGCGGATCCCGACAATTATGTCTGGATCCGCCCAGCTGCGTGACTGACAGCTGGCTCTGCCTATCTAGAAGCAGAGCCAGCTGTACCCGCCCCCTCCCATTTCGCCAGTCAGCGCTGGAGGATCGGACAGGGGAATCCCTGCAGGGAACCGCGAGTGACAGTCACGGCTCTCTGCAGGGATAGATCGAGAAGTGAGCGAGCGACAGTATGTGTTCCCTCCCTTCCCGATCTACTGACAGTCTCATTATCACAGGTCGGCTCAGATTATGAGGCCGAGCGAAGACCACTCGCCTCATAGTTCTCCTTTAATGATGTCTTTTTGCTTGGAATCGCCTTTTAGTCTCACTGACAACCATCCCTTCTCTACAGAGCTCTGTACTGGCAGAGCCGAGTAACAAACACCCCCCCCTCATGTATTGCAGAGGCAGAGCGAGGGCGAGTCAGAACAGCTCTGTTCTGATTACTGAGAGCACTACGTCCAACTCTGGAGGCTGCTAGTAGAATCCCCATCTGACTATCTCTGTGACTTTAATGAACAGAGGAGAATAAATTACAAGACCTGAAGAAAGGAAAAGCGTCTTTGAACTTCCCCTCCCTGGGTAACGATCCCTAAACTGGCTGGTATAGCACACAGACCACTGAACGCCTGTGCAGAAAAGCAATAAACTGCGGCAGGACAGGGTGGAGGCCATTGAACACACTGTACTCTAAGCGTAGGCCAATTGCCGGAAGCCGTACTCTGCCGGAATAAAATTAGCGGGAATCAAAAAGGGGAGATCACCGAATGCTTTGGAAGCAGAAAATGGCAAATGAATGAAAAGTTGTCTAACCTGTTGTCTGGCACGGAAGCTTTACATATTAAGAGTCGGAAGACCGTATTAACTACGAGCGCACGAGGAACGGAAATGGTACGTCAACCTCGCGCCCGTTACGAGATCCCGCCGCTTTTGCCGCGGCCCTTTTTTTTTGGGCAAACAGTTCCCAAGGAAAACTGCGGAAGCCCAGAGACGGCGCTCTGCAAAGTGCGTAGGTTAGCGGCATGCACCATCACCGTTTAAGGAGTTGGAGCCGAGAGTCGCTTATGCTTGTTACCTGCTCGGTTAGGTCCTTCTTCATCGCTTCAAACTGTTCCACCTGCGAGATGCGGTAACAATGGACACAAATGTTAGCATGTGGCTGCCCTTCGGTGAGAAACCACTCACACGTTCATTTCAGTGAATTAAAAAAAAACTGCAGGAGATTGTGGCATCAGATAGTAACGTGTAGGGATCACAGATACTGGTTTTTCGGTATCGAGTACTGATACTTTGTTTTCGGTATTCACCGATACCGAGTACCGGTGCTTCTGCTGGCATGGAGCAGGCTTCCCGGGAAATGACATAGCGCCCTGCTTCCTGATTGCCCGGGAAGCCAGCTCCATGTTGTTTGGCTGGCTTGATTGATTG
>NW_017309175.1:53439-63335 GCF_000935625.1 Nanorana parkeri | reverse complement strand
GAGTGGCCGGGGAGCCGGCTCCCCGGCCAGTCAGCATGGAGCCGGCTTTCCGGCCAATCAGCAAGCCAGGAGGTGGGTCATTACTCGGCACCCAGCTTCCTGATCGCACAGGAAGTTGGCTCCATGTTGCCCTATGGCACTGCTGGTCAGAGGAAATCTTCCTGTGACCAGAAGTTCCGGTGTCAGAGCATTTGGGCCAGTACGAGTACTGGCCCAAATACTCGGTATCGATAAGAGTATCGGTATCAGGGCATCCCTAGTAACGTGTACAGTGCATAAAGTACATTTTTGCCGTTATAAAAAATAATCCTTCTCCGTGGTGTAATCCTTCGGCAGTGTTTACATCCTGGTTGGGGGAAATCTCCAGCGTCCACTTCTGGTAAAAGAAAATGGTGCCGTAGTCCTTCAGTAGAGACTCCGAGTACAGTCTAAAAGAGGCGTTACTCCAAAAGCAGAGATTTTTTGGCATCCAAGATGTAAACAATGCAGGAGGCCGACGCCGTCCGAGAGGGAGGGTGGGTTGCTTTCAAGGTTATGTTAGCTTAAGGAGTCAGGGAGGAACCAAAAGATTAACTGCAAGGTGGATCCTTTTTATAAATCCATCTGTCTTTCTCTGGCCTGCCTGTGACATTGGGTAGGGAGGAAAGAACCCCCCTTCATCAGCTAAAAACTTCAAGTAAATCCCAAAAAGTTGATGGGCTATGCAATTCTGCTACAGCTCCCGGTATACTGAGCTCAGTGTGACGGGAGGACGCTAGTTTGTGTCCTCCCGTTACCCTAAGGAGAACTATGGGGAAAAGCCCTGACCTCATAGTTCTCCTTTAAGCTATGCATTCATTGTTGGCTATACATTTCGCATTACTACCAAAATAGACCGTTTAAAAGCCACCAAGATTTGGCTAACTAATCTTACCTGGGCAAGCAGCTTCTGCTTTTCTTCCTGGAACTTCCTCCGTTCATCCAAGACCATGGACTTTGTGTGGTCATACTTGCTGGTCACAGCCTCCAGTTTTTGGCCGAGTTCACTGACTTGCTCCTTGCTTTCAGACACCGTCTTTTCACAGCTCTGCCGTAGAGACTCGAGCTCCTTGCTGTGCTTCTCCGTGACCTTTGACATCTCAGTCTCCATCTTCTTGGCACTGTGAGCGGAGCCCTGGGACAGGGCCTTGTTTTCAGCGCGTAGTTGCTTGTTCTCATCCTGCAGCTTAGAAATGTTGTTGAGGTGATCGCTGTTCTCCTTATGAAGGGTTTCCAGAGTCACTTCCTTTTGAGATAAGGAATCTTTCAAAGACAAGAGAGAGGCCACCTCAGCCTTGGTCTTGTCTAGCTCGGTCTTCATTCCCTCGGACATCTTCTGGTTCTTAAGAAGCTCCTCTTTGTACTCGCTTTCCCTTCGGGTCTGCTCGGTCTTCATCTCCTCGTAGCTGCTTTTGAGGGACGTCAATTCCTCCAGCAAATGTTGAGAGTTGGCGAGTTGCTGCTGAACAGTAGACATTTCTTCTTCTTTGAGGGAACATTTTTCTTGCCAGGTCTTCACATCTTGCTCCAGTTTTGCTACAGTTCCATCTTGAGAGGACAGTTTCTTCTGCAACCCTGAAACCGATGAACTTTGCTTGTCCGCTTCTTGTTTGAAGCTCAAAGATTCGGCCTTCAGGCTGTCAATGGCGCTTTGCTTCTCTGCGAGCTCTTTTACAGACACTTCCAGCTTTTCCTGAACTAGTTTCAGCTGCTTTCCAAGGTCAGTGCTTTTGGTGGACTCTCCATCAAGCAACTCCTTTGCCTCTGAAACGTTCTTCTCCTTGGTGGCAAGCTTAGCGGTCAGGTTCTTCAGCTCCTCCTGCATCACTTCTACCTGACCTTTCTTCTTCTCAATGTCCTCTCGTAGTTTTGAGGCTTGCTCTTTGGCTTCTGCTAAAGCTTTCTCCTGACCTTGAGAAGCAGACAGGACACGTGACAGTTCCATGCTCGATTCACTTAGCGCCTTCTGACTTTGCTCCAACTCCTGAACTTTGTGGAACAGCTCAATTTTTAAAGCTTCCAAGGACGATTCTCTCTCCGTCTGTAGGGACCGGGACTCTTCTAGCTGCTTTGTGAGCTCGCCTGTCTTTTGTTTCTCCTGCTCAATCTCAGATTCCAAGGCCTGGAGAGTCCTTTGCCACTGTTCTGAAGTGGATGCGTTTTTGGATGCTGCAAGTCTGGCCTCAGCCGCTTCTTTATGCGCAAGGTTCATACGCAATTCCCTGTCTTGCAACATTCCCTCCAGATCTTTAACTCTGCTCTCCAAAGAGTTGACCACATTCGCCAAAGCTTGGAGGTTCTCGCGATTGGAGGCGTTTTCTTGACTTATCTCCTGGATATCACGCTCCAGTCGCTGTATCTCATTATCTTTATCGCTAACCGTGGCCTTCAAAGCGGTTATCTCGGAGTCTGAGGCTTTTATGGTCTCCTTGTAATGTTTCACTTTCTCTTCCTGCTTTCTCGCCTGTTCTTCTAAAGCTTTTAACCGCGTCACCTCTTCGTGGAGTTTGGTTGAAGATTGCTTTTCCAGCAGTAACTCCTCATCCCTTGCAGCAACGTCCTTGGAAAGTCTCTCCAGCTCGTTCTCTTTCAGGGTTATGAGGTCAAGAGACCGGGAGAGCTCGTTTTGAAGAGCCGAAAACTCGCTCTTATGCGCGTCTACAGCTTTTTGTAGCTGAGCTTCGACTTCTAATTTATTGGTTTGCTCAGTTTTTAGGTCTTCGGTGGCTTTTTCTCTCTCTTCTTTCAATCGAGTCACAGACGTGTCTTTTTCATGAAGTTCCTGCTTGTGCTTCAGATTGGACTCCTCTAGCTCCTTCCTCAGTAGCTCCACCTGAGTGGAAAGTACTTTGGTCTGGTTTTCCCACTCTTTAAGAGTCGCTTCCATGCTACTGGTTTCAGACTCCAAAGACAGAATTCTTTCAGATTTCTGCTTTTCGAGGTTCTTGAAAGTGGATTCCAGCTCGGCCTTTCTCTGCTTCTCTTCAGAATGCTCTTTGGAGAGCAGGTTAAGATCATGCACAGTATTACTGCAGCTCTTCTCCAGCTCTGAGATGCGTTCTGCATGCTCCCCCTGAGCCAATCTAAGCTTCTCCTCCGCAGAATGGACCGAATGAAGCAGATTTTGCTCCTGGGCTTCTTTAGTCTGAAGCTGGGTTCTTGCGGCTGAAAGCTCAGATTCCAGCTGAGATACCTTCTCCAGTTGGGAAGTCATTTCTGCCTTTGCCTTGGCTTCCACCTCTGACGCTCTTGATTTTTCTTTCTCCAGCTGCTGGCAGACTTGATTATAATCGAGTTTCAGCGATTCAATATGTTTCTCTACCTGGCTTGAGTTTTCAGCAAGATCTTTCCATCTGCTCATTTCCACTGTCGCTTTTTCAATCTCTTCTTCGCGCTGCTTGATCAGGTCAGAGGTTTTGGACAGTTTTTGTTGAAGGTTCTCACTATTTGTTCGATGTTCCTCCTCCATTTGGCAAAGCTGGGATTCCAGTCTCTTGGTAGCCGCCTTCTCCTCTGCTAGATCTGCCATTGTTTGGTCTCTACTGTCACTTAGTGACTTCAGATCTCCCTCGAGAACGGAATTTCTCTCCTTCTCACACTCGAGCGCAGCAGAACGTTTTCGCTCAATCTCTAATCGCTCCTCTAGGTTCTTAACTGCACCTTCCAAGGCTAGCAACTTCTCCTTAACTTGGCTATTCTCTTCACTTAATACCTCCATCCTGGACGCTTTTTGCTCATAGATTCTTAGCTGAGCTTCTCGCTCAGCGAGCTGCGTTCTTAGGGACTCCAAAGTAGCAGCATGAGACTTGTTAAGGGCGTCATTCTCGGTGTCCAGATGCTGGCATTTGGCTACCAAGTCTAAAATGGTGGCATCCAGTTCCTGAACTTTTAACGCCAGGTCCGCTTTTTCGCTTTTCAAATCTTCCACCGCCGCCACGCTTTGCTGATGATCTTTCTGCAAAGACTGACACGTTTGGCTCAACGTCCGTAACCGTTCCTCTTTGTCGCTTTTATAATCATTGAACTCCTTGAAGGCCGAGTCTCTCTCACCAGCAATTTTATCCATTTCTTGTTCTAAACTTGTCATTTGTTGGGTAGCTTCGGTCAGCTTTTCAGTTAGTTGCACCGATTTGCCTTCAGAAATGGTTAAACTGCTGCTGAGCTCGTCTACCTGACCTCTGAGCTGCTCGGTGTTCTTTCTTGAAGACTCCTCTTGTTTCTGTAAGGCGTCCCGCAGCTGCTCCTTCCCTCTTTTCTCTGCTTCAACTTCTTGCTGAAGAGAGGAGAGCGCCTCGTCCTTCTGCACCAGAGAAGACTTCAGCTTGGTGATCTCCAGCTTCAGAGTAGTTATTTGACATGTCAATCTTTCCTCCTGCAGCCTGGCTTCCTGGTCCTGCTTCTCTTTCTGAAAGGTGATTTCGGAAAGAGAGGTCTGCAGATTGGTGACGATGTCCTGTAGCTGAAGCTTCTCCGATTCAAAGCGAGATTTTTGAGACTCCCAGTCTGCTACTGCAGCCCTCTTCTGTTCTTCCAGCTGCCCGATCTGAGCCTGGAGCTCCGCAGATTTAGTGTTTAACGAGATGACCTCTTGCTCCAAATTCTCCAGCTTGACAAAAAAACAAAACATAACAACATGCGTTAGCAATGAGCTGCGAGCATTCAATGTATTAGTCTACTACTAGAACTACTCCTAGCGGCATCTCAAATTTCACAGGTAAAAGGTGATCTCGCCATCTGTATCCATAATAAAGACGTGTCCACTGACAGAATAGATAAAAAGGTGACCGTTTCCCAGGACAGGGGACCGGATTTTTCTCTGATGCCGTTTAATAAAGCCAGTGACACACTGCATGCAAAGCCGTGCAGAGCGAAGCAAAGTTGTCAGGCAAGGAGCTTCGCGTGCAGTGTGTGAGCGGAGTGCAGCCAGATGACTGACTGCATCTTCAGCCAACAGGCTCGCGCGTAACAATCGGATGGCGTTTGCATCGTGACGCGCGGGTTTATATGCGCGAGCCGATTGGCTGAAGATGAAATTTTTCATCTCAGCACGCTCAGCTATGCGAGCTCTCGCAAGCGGACGTGCTGGGGAGAAAATTACATGACACACTGCACGCAAAGGCAGCGTGTGACTGGATGGTGAAAGGTAGGGATGCACCAATACCACTTTTTTAAGACCGAGTACCGATACTTTTGATCAAGTACTCGCCAATACCAATTACCGATGCTTTTTCTTAAAGGGACAGGTCACATTTTTTCTAAAGCAATACAAACTAATGCTTAAAAAGGTCACTTTCTTAAGAATATGATTCATGAGATGACGAGGGAGCACGACGCCGGCTTCCCGGCCAATCAGAATGCTGGGCGCTGCGTCATTGCACGCTACCCGGCTTCCTATATGGCCAAAGTCGGGGCTCCATGCTCTCTCATCACAAGTGATGAGAGCATGGAGCAGTTTCCTGGCCAATCATGAAACCGGGCAGCGTGCCTGGCTTCCTGATACAGGAAGTACTTGTGCTAGGTATCTGAGCATTTGGGCGAGTACGAGTACTCACCCAAATACTTGGTATCAGCACCAATACCAATACTAGTATCGGTGCATCCCTAGTGAAAGGAGACCTCATCTCTCCAGGTCTACCATATGCTCCTATAAGAATGCGCCTTGTTAGCACTACACAACTACTGACGGGTTCCTTGTACTGCTCCTCCCTCTTATAAATCTGAGCTATGCTGCAGGCAGACAGAGACACACACACACAAAATCCTTTTTTCTTTTCAAGTCCATCAAGGATACAGGAAGTCTATAAATTTCTGGTTATGCTGCCGCCTACAGGAGAGATTGCACACTGGCAAACAAAACATTTATAGGAGAGTCCAGTCCAGCATAACCCCTTCTATTATCAGCATGCCTCAGTACAGCCGAGTACAGAGAGCATGATCATAATGATAGAGTGGTGGGATCTATGTTCCTCCATGGACTCCCAATTTATTTATTTTTTACTGCGAGTACAAAAATCTTTTTTTTTTTTTCTTGTCCATTGGAGGGGACACATGAAGTCTTTAACTTTCAGGACATCCAAAAGCAGTCCAACTAAAGAGTGGGCAACATCAAAAGAAACCTTAACAGGCCACAGAAAGAAAAAAAAATAGGCCTAGGCACTGCCTGCAGCTCAGAGAGTTGAATGCCCGAAGTTGGCATCAAAGGAGGCTAAAACAGCCACCTGGCGGAATTTGGAGAATGTGTGAACTGAAGATCAGGTGGAAGCCTTGCAAATGGAATCGGATGCACAATGCCGAAAAGGCCAGGAAGCACTCGCAGATCTAGTAGAGTGCCCCTGACAGTGAAGGGTAGAACCTGATCCTTGAGACCAGATCTTGAATAATGGTCTGTTAGCCACATAGAGATGGTGGAATGAGAAGTCAAGGAACCCCTCTGTGGTCCATCCGGGATGACAAAAAGGAAAGTCTCCCAGAGCTGGATTTATATATAATCGAGAGATTATCTCTTTCTCTCTCTCTATATAGATATATCTCTCTAGATATATCTCTCTATCTATTACATCACTGCTCTAGAGGAGATCTGCATGGAGGAATGGGCCAACATACCAGCAACAGTGTGTGCCAACCTTGTGAAGATGTACAGGACACGTTTGACCTCTGTCATTGCCAACAAAGGATATATAACAAAGTATTGAGATGACCTTTTGATATTGACCAAATACTTATTTTCCACCATAATTTGCAAATAAATTTGTTCCAAATCAGCCGATGTGATTTGTCTGGATTTGTTTTCTCATTTTGTCTCTCATAGTTGAGGTCTACCTATGATGCCAATTACAGGCCTCTCTCATCTTTTTAAGTGGGAGAACTTGCACAATTGGTGGCTGACTAAATACTTTTTTGCCCCACTGTATATATATATATAAAAACCAATATAGGGACAACCTGTTCCTCAGTGTCAACTGAGTCAGTCCGGAGGCTGGGCCAACTTGCCCAGGAAAAGAATGCTGTACTGCAGATGTCTGGTGTGAAACTGGATAAAAAGGAATGGTCTTGTAGAAGACTGCCTTGAGGCCCAGGACTCTCATGGAAAAGCAGAGAGTCAGTCAGCTACTGGCCTGAAGAATTCAAACCGGAGACCAGAATCTGAATTGTCTCCTGTGGGAAGAACACTCCCGGTGTCCAGAACTGAAACCAGATACTCCAAGCGATGAGTCCACTGATGATTTCTGAAGGTTCAGGATCCACCAAAACTTCTGTAATGTCTGGACGGTCAGAAACACATCAGACCGAGCCCTTGCCCAACCAGAAGTCATCTATTACCCCACAAGAGCGCAGCAATGCCAATACCGAGTACAGCACCTTAGTGAACCCCCAAGGTGCAGGTCTAGAGAACCTGTGCAGGGGCCCCACAGAAATCACTGATGCATTGGAAAGATGGGCAACTTTGATTTCCACAGAAGCTAGGAGGTCACCCCGGTGAAGGGAGACGTTAAGAGATTTCATGGATTGCATAGGGAATTTATGCGAAATTAAGACATTGAGATCCAAAATGGAGAAAATGCCCCTTTGGGTTTGTCAACCGTGAACTAGGAATCTGGGCAATGACACCTTGATTCAGAAAACAAGAGTGGACCCCGGTGGAGATCTGCAAGTCTGTGCAGAGACTCAAGAAGGCTGATGGTAAAATCAATACGGGGGTAGGGAGCAAAACTGGGATATGGGACGGAACAGGAGGCGGGGCTCCGGGACGGAACAGGAGGCGGGGCCTGGCGACCACAGAGGCGCTGACAGTTAAGAGATCTCAGACCCTGCAGAGCCCACTATACAGAGTCTATGGTGGGCTCTGCAGGGTCACTCTCCGCTGGGGCTCTGCAACTAGCAAATCACGGAGCCCCATACAAAATTTTGCTATGGTGCCCTGTGATTTGTAGTTACGCCCCTGGATACAACCTACTGCATCCAGAAGATCCACATATGTCCCCACCACTCTGGATTTTTGAGGATTTCGCAGACCAAGTGTCAGACCTTGCTAGTAGATGGGAAGCCAACCTTGGAGGATCTCAAAGAGGAGATCAAAAGAGTGGATCATCGAAAGGGATTCTTCCACAGTCACAGGGGAAGAAGGCTTTGCAGTCTGTTCCTTACGCTCTTTCTGCTGAGGAAGACGGGTGCTTCTGCTGTCAGCAGCATCATTGATGATAGTATCAAGAGACACTCCAAATAGATGTTCTCTCTCAAAGGCTATGCGGATCAAATGCTTCCTGCACAAAGGTTCCGTAGTCCAGCACTTTATGCATATGTACCAACGTATGGCACATGCGAGAGATAAGGGAGAGGCTTTCAGAAACGTCACCGCTGAAATTTAATAGTACAGCCAGCTGCTCGACGTGCTTATTAAAAGGCATCAACCTCAGCAGTGGTCACATCTCTTAAAGGATAATTGCACCCTCCTCTCCGAAGATTCTTGGGCGGCCGCAAAGGATCATGGGGCGGGCGCATGCGCAGTTCAGATCTTCGGCCGGGAGACGAGGAGAGACACAAGGTAAGTCAATGGAGGCAGCGTGCACCCGCACAGACTCCGTGGGACAGGAAGTGCCGGGAAGAGAGGAGTCAGTGCTGGATCAGAGAGCGGCACCAGCGCTGGAGGCACTCCTGAAAACTACAGGAAAGAAGAAGATCAGATCAAGAGGCATCATTTAAGGTAAGTCCTTACACCAGCATGGGGGTGGGGGGGATTTTCTTTGCTTTTAATGTCACTTTAAAGGGACATTAAACCCTCAGATTTTTTAACATAAACCAATACTGTAATGTGCGCCTTACTGTAATCCATGGTTGTTTCCCTTCTCTTTGCTGCTCTTCCTATTAAATCCTCATGTCTTCTCATGCTGGGGGAGAACTTCCCTTTGCAGCTGAGTGCCTCTTCCTGTAGTGCTGGCTCAGGTTGTGAACCTGCACACAGACACCATGTATCAATTCCAGAGACAAGGCAGTCTGCCGCAAAACAGAAGTTCTCCCCCAGCATGAGAAGACATACGGATTTAAAAGGAAGAGCAGCAAAGAGAAGGGAAACTACCATGGATTACAGTAAGGCGCACATTACAGTATTGTTTTATGTTAAAAGATCTGAGGGTTTAATGTCACTTTAAGGGATTTTGCTTAGTCAGACATGGTTTGACAAAGTCACAGCCAGGATCAGGTGTAACACAGGATCCGATACAGCAAGATTGTCCTCTCTGTGTCTGAAGTCAAACAATTTGTGACCGTGCGGTGGGAAAGGAACGTTTAGGCTCAGGGTAAGAGGCAAGGCCTCAAATACTCACATAACCCTGCAAGCAGGTGACCAAAGCCGCTGAAGGCATGCCGCAGGACAGGACCAAACGTCAAAGTTCCACGCGGCTCTTTGCAAGCGCGGCAGCAGATGCTTCTTTTGTGATGTGCTTTGAGAAAGAGAACTCTGTCCGGAAGATGAAGTCAATGCTCGGTAACGGCCTTAACTCCTTCAACAGTAAAAACAGCTGGAAACGGGGAATAAAAGGGCCCAACTACCTATGAAAATGAGATCGCTCCTGATGCTCGTCCCAAACGGACTGAGCGAGTCTTCAGTGACACGGCAAGTGCCGAGCCAATGCCAGCAGCTCGGGACCTGGAAACCGCTCTGCAGCTGCTCACCATGATTGACTCTTGCAGAGCGCCCCACACGGAATCCAGTGTCCAAGGGTCAATTTCAGGTTATGCCCACAATGTTCAGTCCCGGGGGCTCCGGATGCGGTACTCCAGAAGTCAGGCTGAAGAGGACTATTCCCGATTGCTGCAACCGGAGAGAAAACTCCAACAGCAATATAGAGACGAATCCTAACTGAAGAAACTTAAATAGCAAA
>NW_017309175.1:50520-51855 GCF_000935625.1 Nanorana parkeri | reverse complement strand
TGGCGGGAAGCAGCGGGTTGGGGGGGGGGGGGGGGGGGTCGCCAGTCTCCAATCCTCCTGTAGGCAACAGGATAACTTTGTAGGTTGACAATCAACGAGAAAGAAATGCATTAAAGAAATAGATTAGAACCCTTCACACAAAAGCTTTCACCAAAGTGCATTGATTAGGGATGCACCGATATTTCGGCCGCCGAAAACGTATTGACCAAAATAGTGGTGCATCCGTGTTTTCGCACCTCTCCGCTCTCCTTCCTGCACCACTCAGCCTCCTGTGACTGTAATGACAGCTGTCGCTCTCTAGATCTGTCACAGGGCTGCTGTGCGGGGGAGGAGTCAGCCGTCAGCTCGAGATCTCCTCCCTGCACCGCTCGCTCAGCCTCCTCTGACAGATCGGGAGAGCGGCAGTGTGTGGGGGCGGTGATAGCTGTCATTACCGTCACAGGAGGCCGGCCAGCGGTGTAGGAATCAGCTTCCCAACCCGAGATAGCTACGAGACCGCCGTCAGGCTACAGAGACCATCTCATAGAAGTATATGGAGGACTACATAAATGCGGCAAGTAGATTTTGGCCAGGGGTTGTTACTAGGGGTGCACCGATACCGGTTTTTCGATAATGAGTACGGATACCGATATTTATCCTTCTGTATTCTTCCATAGCGTTACTTCCGCCAGCGTGGAGCCGGCTTCCCGGACAATTAGGAAGCCAGGCAGCGTGTCATTACCCGCCACCTGTCTTCTTGATTGCCCGGGAAGCTGTTTGGCTGGAAAGTCGGCTTCCTGGCCAATCAGCATCGAGGCAGCTTCCCGGCCGAACAGGAAACCAGGAGGTGGGTCATTACCCGCCGCCCGGGAAGCCAGCTCCATGTTCCCCCGCGGCACTGATAGAGGAAATCTTCCTCTGACCAGCAATTCCGGTATCGGAGCATTTGGGCAAGTACGAGTACTCACCCAAATACTCGGAAACGGTATTGGTGCATCCCTAGATGTTACCTTTACAGCAGCCCGCAATATGTATATAAACAGTTCCTGAGCACTGACGCTGTTGGTTTGTTTTACCCTCAGGACGTCGCCCATGCTCTCCCCTTTCTCGATCTGTTCGCTTTCCATCATCTTCTTCAACTGATCCTCAAGTGTGGATATCTTCCCTTGCAGGATGAGGTTGTGTTCCTCCAGGAGTTTCTGCAGGATACAAGTGACGGTACACAGTTCAGATCACTACCTACAGAAATATCACCACCAACATTATTCCTTTCACAGCTACCCGTGGATCCCGGTCATGTGATCAATAGGTTAACTACAGAACACCTCCTTGCTATGCTTTATAGATGGGGGGGGG
>NW_017309175.1:47746-50345 GCF_000935625.1 Nanorana parkeri | reverse complement strand
GGGGGATGTTCTGAAGATCACAGAAGTACTCAAGTTTCTCCACAATACACCAAAGGAAACTAGAAGCTCACTAGGTTCCTGCCAGGATCAACAAAGTGAGCCCCAAAATTAAAGACATGGCAAACCATTTCTTTGTGGAGTGGCTTTGCTGATCATGACTGAACTTCAATGAGCTCCTCCTTTCCTTTGGTATGGTGTGGAGGAACTTCAGTGGCTCGCTTAAGCCCGTGACACACTGCACACGAAGCCAAGCTGTCAGGCACGGACCTTTGCATGCAGTGTGAGAGCCGAGTGCAGGCAGATGACTGACAGCACCTTCGGCCAATCGGCTTGCGCATAACAACCGGCTGGACTTCGCATTAACAACCCGCTGGACTTCCCATCATGACGTGGGGGGGGGGGTTATACGCGCGAGCCAATTGGCTGAAGATGAAATTTTTCACCTCGGCACACTCAGCTATACGAGCTTTCACAAGCCCACGTGCCGGAGAGAAAATTACATGACACACTGCACGCGTAGGCAGCACGCCACCGCTCCACGTGCAGTGTGTCAATGCCTTTAGAGCTCTGCAAGCTATGCAAACAAAGCATCTCTACTTTTAGGTTAGTTGGAATTATGTAAGGCTGTATAGCAGTGTGCAGAGGGTTGATTGAGACTCCTAGAACTCTTTATTTAAAGATTTTAAAAATAGCAACCGTTCACATGCGTCAGACCCCCTGCACAGGGGACGGCAGACCCCCTGCACAGAAGCGGCACAGGGGACGGCAGACCCCCTGCACAGAAGCGGCACAGTGGACGTCAGACCCCCTGCACAGAGGACGGCACAGGGGAAGTCAGACCCCCTGCACAGAGGACGGCACAGTGGACGTCAGACCCCCTGCACAGAGGACGGCACAGCGGACGTCAGACCCCCTGCACAGGAGGCGGCACAGTGGACGGCAGACCCCCGGCACAGGAGGCGGCACAGTGGACGGCAGACCCCCGGCACATAGGACGGCAGACCCCCTGCACCGGAGGCGGCACAGTTGATACCTTCTCAGTGACGGCAGCGTTGAGTTCGTTCTGCAGCTGACTTTGCTGTTGCTGCCACCCAGCCATAGACTGTTCGTGCTCCTCCATGGTCTCATTAAGGGCATCCTGCAGTTGTGCCAAGCGGCTGGATAGGTCCCGGACCTGGAAAGAGAAATGCGGTCAGCCTAAAGCACGCAAAGCATCTCGCCAACAAACATGATATAAAAGTTGTGATATTTCCACCATCTCGGTCCCTCCATAAGAAAAGTTGCTGACTAGTCATTTCAAGCTTTTGCCAGTCCCCCCCAACTCTTCTGTATTCTCAGCAGACACCAAAGCCGGACCTTTCATTGAGTTTTCACTCTCGTGTCTTCTCTCCTTTTCTGCCCACAGGAGGTGGGTAATGCTTCTAGTGTCCACGTCACTCTGGCTGCGTGACGTGGACCATTCCTACTGGCTGTCCCACTCAGGATCCAGAAGAGGAGCGATGTCAGCACGAGGGGTCTGTCGGGGAGCAGCCAGTGCGCACATTTTTGCAGTGCTGGATTAGCGCTACCCTACATCCGGACACAATAAAAGGAGAACTATGAGGAGAGTGATTTTCACTCAGCCTCATAGTTCGAGCCGGCGTGTGATAATGAGACTCTCACAGGCCAGCTCAGTAGATCGGGAACACATACCATCACTCGCTCACTTCTCGATCTATCCCTGAAGAGAGCCGTGACCATCACTCACGGCTGCCTGCAGGGATTCCCCCCTCCCCTGTCCTCCAGCGCTGACTGGCGGAACGGACGGTGGAGGGGGCGGGTACAGCTGGCTCTGCTTCTAGATTGACAGCTGGCTCTGCCTATCACACAGCTGGGTGGATCTCGACAGTAATGTCGGGATCCGTCCCGGCTGCAGAGGTCTCGGTATATAGTAAGCTGTAGCTCCCCATATACTGAGCTTTGGGTGACGGGAGGACGCTAGTTTGTGTGTCCCCGTGACCCTGAGGAGAACTATGGGGGAAAACACTTACTCCATAGTTCTCCTTTAACAGTAAAAGGACCCGGATGGGTATATCTTGCTTCACAGGGTGCTCCCTTCCTCACCAGCCTGGGAAGCAGACCGTGAAAAGACTCGGATGTTCCTCATCAGGGCCACCCACAGGGGGGGTACAAGCACTACTCTTGTACCAGAAGAGGCCACATCTGGGCAGAGCTATTCCGGCAGGGTGCAAGACAACAGTGCAGCATCAGTCTAAATCTCTCCTCCCCTTTACTCTCCCCACTTCCTCCGAGCAAACCCCCGCCCTCATCCACAATCGCTTGGCAATGGAGAAGAGGGAGGGACATAGATGCTGTGAATTGTGCTACTGAATGCTTCAGAATAATCCCTGGTGGATTATGGGGCACGATTTTGGGGCAAGAGCAGAAGGCAGCACACCCTCATGTATTCACAGGACACTGGAGAGGTGACATTGTTTTCCGGGGAGGGAGCCCCAGGCAAGGACTGCTCTAAGCAGAGGTAGCTTTCAGTACTTGGAGCAGCCATCTGCAGTTTATGAGGAGACACAAGGTATAGGGGGGGTGCTCAAAGTCTCTAAAG
>NW_017309175.1:45877-47447 GCF_000935625.1 Nanorana parkeri | reverse complement strand
CAGGCAGGCTGTATTTCTATGGTCCTTATAGCTGGGGACTAGGAAATTATTGGCAAATAGCAGATACCTTGTAGGACAGATCTCCGTTCTCTTCAGACAGCTGATCATTCTTGCGTTCCAGCTGGTTTCGGTCGGTCTTCATGTCCTGACACTGTTTGAGAGCGTCGCGGAGGCGAATCATAAGACTAATAAAATATATTGGGAAATATAAAGAAAAACTTCAGACTCGGCCCTAAGCACATTCGATGTTTACATGATGTAAATGATACACTATATTACCAAAAGTATTGGGGCGCCTTTACACGCACATGAATCCATCGGATTGCCAGAGAGAGAAGCGTGATTGGTCACTCCGGAGAACACGCCTCCACTTCTCTAGAGTCCAGTGGCGGCGTGCGTTACACCGCGGCATCCCGCGCTTTGCATTGCACTCGGTGATGTGCGGTTTGGATGCAGCTGCTCGGCCATGGAAACCCATTCCATGAAGCTCTCTACGCACTGTTGTTGCGCCA
Organism: Nanorana parkeri; assembly: GCF_000935625.1. Taxonomy (NCBI): domain Eukaryota; kingdom Metazoa; phylum Chordata; class Amphibia; order Anura; family Dicroglossidae; genus Nanorana; species Nanorana parkeri. Next base: position 46,935 of record NW_017309175.1, on the reverse strand, counting down.
ATCTGAAGGCCACATGGAGTTTGGAGGTCTGTAGCTATTGGCTCTGCAGACAGTTGGCGACTTCTGCGCACTGTGCGCTTCAGCATGCGCTGACCCCGCTCTGTCATGTGACGTGGCCTACCACTTCCTGGCTGAGTTGCTGTTGTTCCCAGTTGCTTCCACTTTGTTGTAATACCAGTAACAGGTGACCGCGGAATGTTTAGTAGCCGGGAAATGTCACCGAACACCTGACTGATGATTTGGAGGGGGAGGGGCCCAATACTTTTGGTAATATAGTGTATATTGTGGCAAGAACGGCTGAGATCTGATCTGAATGTACAAGAATGTTTCCCTGGCAAACCTGACACACCGTAATAGGTATAGAGAAGTCACAGCTATTCTCTAAGGAACAAAAAGGCGCTATGACTTCCGGCACCCCCAGAATCTCCAATATGCATATTTGCTTTATGTGCTGCACAATCTAGACTTCAGGGGCAAAGCACAGCCCCATTAATTAGAAGGGAGCCGAGGGATGCACGTTTCACACATTTTGCTATGACTCAGACCTCCCAGATTTCCGGCCATGTTAAGATTTTGTTAAGGGGATCGTATTGGAAACGCGCAGCATTTGTCCTGTAGCACTGACATAAGTGAACTCTGGGTAGATTCTCTGTATTCAGATTACCTTTCATTCTTCTCTCTCAGCTCCTCCACCTCTCTGGGCTCCTGCTGCTCGGCCTGCTTCTCACTCAGCACCTTCAGGCGCTCAATCTTCTGCTGCATCAAGAAGATCTGGGCATCTAACAACGAGGGACACCAAGTATAAAATGATCACAAAGCATAAGAAAGTATAAAGTTTTATCTCGCAAGGTGGTGTCCTATGCTTCACGCACACTTATACACCGAGTGGCCGGATTATTATATACACCGAGTGGCCGGATTATTATATACACCGAGTGGCCGGATTATTATATACACCGAGTGGCCGGATTATTATATACACCGAGTGGCCGGTTTATTATATACACCGAGTGGCCGGTTTATTATATACACCGAGTGGCCGGTTTATTATATACACC
>NW_017309175.1:44032-45796 GCF_000935625.1 Nanorana parkeri | reverse complement strand
CCTCAGTGGCGGGCCTTTTGAAACAACTGAGGGGGGCGGGTTTCCTAATAAAAGGGGTGGAGACTCTCACAAGCTGTTCTGGAGGACGAAAGGGAAATATACCTGGTATGAATCCCTGCAGAGGTGCAACCAGGTAGACAAAGATCACTGGTAATCACTTGCGCCACACGGTCCCCAAATTGTGGACAGGCCAGACAAGATCCAGGGCAATATCTCCTCTCCGTACAGTGAGAGTACCAGTGACATTCAGTGACCGGGCTCCCCCAGACAGGTGGACCAAGGCCCTGGGGTCTGTAGAGCCCCCTGCGACTAATACAACATAGTGCATTCAGTGCGTAGGTTACCTTTCTCCGCCAGACGTTTCCTGGTCTCAGACAGTTCCAGCTCCAATTCATCTCGGAGGTCTCTGCCCTCAATCAGCTGCTTTCGGAGCCTTCGAATCTGGAATTGCGGCATGTGCAGCACTTCGCTCATCGGGGAGGAGGGACAGTCCAATGGTAAGCTGAGGAGGACAGAAGACACATATTGATGAGGGGGGGGGGGCGCATTCCCAAAAGCAGTGGTGGCGTACCATAGCACTCCAGCTGTGCCAAAACTACAAATCCCAACATGCATCTGCCTCTGGAAGTTATGTATGTGGCTGTCAGAGCCTCGCAATGCCTCATGGGACTTGTAGTTCCAAAACAGCTGGAGTGCCGAGGTTCGCCACCACTGCCCTAGAGAGTGCACCAGCAAACCTCTACAAGGACACAGGACCCAGAAACAGCCCTGGAAGGCCTTGAATTTCACTTGACGCGACTTTAATACCACTGGCAAAAAAAATAGCCTTATGCAAAAGTCACAGAGTGCAAGAACAATCAGCATCAGGAGGGAGAAAACTTTTGCCGAGAGCTCTCAGAACAAAAAAAGGGACCGATTTAGAAAACTATCATGCCCAGCATATAGCTAGGAACATGCTGTTTGTATGACAATACCGCCACTAGATGGCACTACGGAGCACAGGAATGTCCCATTGTCCTCAGTCTCATCTAGTGCTATATAAGCAGCATGACGCAGCTCGAAGGAAGGGCGCTCTTCTGCTCGGCATATCGCTGGGCGCATGCCATTTGTATGACGATATCGCCACTAGATGGCGCTAAGTATAGGAATTTCCTATTCTCATTGCCATACGAGCAGCACTACGTTGGATGGAAGGATGTAATCTGCCCCTATGAGTCAGCTGACTAGGGGTTCAAAAACCTATTAACTGTATGGGGGTTCATCCAGGGGTAATGATTGCACCCCACCCTTTGACTAAGCCCAAATTGTGTGTGTGGGGGGGGGGAGTGTGACAACTCTTTTTGTTCTCGGGTTTAGATATACTTAAGTGGCGGGGAATGCAATATCAGTCTGCACGCCCCGCCGCCGAGAGCACAGTACCTTTTCATGCTGGAGGAAGAGGCGACCCGATGCAGCTCCAGGAAGCGCACCTGTGTTTTCCGCACTGGCATATTTGGCGACATGGTCTCATCCGAGCTGGATCCGCTCTCACTGGTGGAGATGACCCGCGCTGTTCACAGGAAGTGACATCACAGAAAAACGGGACATTAATTGCATTGTGGAGGAAATAACGCGTCACTAAACCCTCAAACTAAAAATACATTTTCCAATCCGGCTTTACAAACAAAAGCAATTCCTCCATTTTATTGCGCAGATGTTGTTTACGGACACCCCCCCCCCCCCCCCCCCCACCCACCACCGCACCGCTGTTCTCGTACTAGACTT
>NW_017309175.1:39860-43804 GCF_000935625.1 Nanorana parkeri | reverse complement strand
CCCCCCCCCACCCTTACCACGGAAGAGATTTTCGCTTACATAGCGTATATTCCGGTATGAGCGGTGCACGTGTATTACTGCGCGATTGGAAAACAATAGTGCAGCATTTTGTCCAATTAGCCTGCACCGGTATGGAGGGCATTCCTGTACCTTGCATTCCGGTGCGGGCGAAGGGGACTGTCTGCGATGTCATTGGCATGAATGGCACCGCAGAGATGCCCCCTCCCCTCCCAGAAGGCAGCCTGGCTTAATCTATGCGCTCCAGTACATTCCAAAGAACCAGAGGTCTTGCTGCACTCCTTACCGGAAGGAACCCGTATGGGTGGGTGCTCGTAGTGACCGCGGACGGAACCGTGTATACCATAGAAGAAATAATGTCACCAGCACACCATAGTAGTAAAGTGATAATCCATTTAATGGCACATTGCCATTCGATGCCAGTACATTCCAGGCTCGGACCGCACTAGATATGGTGTGACTGGGCCCTCAATTCAGCATGAGAGCTTTGCCTGACAGTCCAGTTGCCTCGATTTAATTTTTATTAATGGGAACCTTCACAGACTTCCATTAGGACCACTCTGCAATCTAAATCTGTTATTAGGGCCAAGGAGCTCCAGCAAGGGGCCGCTGGCCGTGTAGAATGATTGCCCTACAAAGCCAGCCCCGGGTCTCACCTTTCCTCTGCAGGAAGCGGATGAGTTTGTCATCAATGGACGGGTCATCTTCATTGTCCAGCACGAACCTCAGGATAGTGGCCAGGTCGGTCTGCAAAAGCAGCAAGAATGTCACCACCGTACTCCGTCACCCTCCGACTCGGCAAAACACAGCAATCCCAAAACAGGAAGCTCACCTGCGTCTTGTGGTCGAAGCTCTCCCAGTCCCGGACATTCTTACATTTTATGTTGGAGAGATAGAAGAGCAGAACCAAGATCTGCAAACAGAGGGAGGACGGGTCATCAAATGGATTACAACTGAATATCATTGGAAAACGGGACGAACCATTATCGAGAAAGAGCTCCCTACATTGTAGGAAAACATTCACATTTTGTTCCTGTAATTCTGAAGCAAGTTCGGCTCCCAGCGTTTAAGAGGGTTATTCACAAAGCTGCCGAAGGCGGCCCAGGGAATAAACCCGACCCGAAGTGAACTGAACGCTGTTCGGCTATTCACTTCAGTCTTGTACAGCTGATTTCAGCCGTACATCGGGTGGCTTCCGGTCGGCCAAACGTGCTCAGCATGTTCAACTGAGCCGAAAGTGAAGGAGATCGACTCAGCCGATCCAACTACTGGATCGGCTGAGCCGAACCTCCGGCAGGCTGCTCGCTACCGTTCGGCCCTATTCTCATAGGTGAATAACCAAATGCCGCCAAGCAACATTCAGCTCGGCTATTCTGCTCGGTACCTCCGTGGTACCAAGCAGAATAGACAATCAGTGAAAAGAGTTAAATGTTAGAAAAAAAAAAAAAAAAGAGAGAACAGGGGTTTGAAGAGAGGTATAACACCACAGCATGGAGATATTGTATACAAATAGAATTTATTTTGCATTTGGTGTACAAAATGATTGCACTAAACCGATAACACCATTATTATAAGCAGGAGCTCAGGCCCATGAATATTCTCATATCCCCAAATATCCAACTACATTCAATTGATACTCAGTATATGTTCAATGGGAGATTAGTATATTCAGTCCTAACTGTCAATGTTATACAATATCTCTATACTGTGGTGTTACACCTCTTCAAACCCCTGTTCTCTCTTTTTTTTGCTACAAATGTCAATAAATGTAAAAAAAAAACCAAAAAAAACAATTGGGCAGAGCTAGCAGTGACCTAGCGGGTCCCGGCCAATGAACAACTGCCACGGCTGGCTCCGCCCCAGCTGTCATTGTTTAATGACAGTTCAGCATCCCCAGGTAACCTGAGAACGCTGATCTGTCATTGCAACTGGGCGGAGCCAGACGTGACATAACGGCTGGCTCCGCCCAGCTGTTAGTTTCAAGGCTCTCGGCCGGCCGTTCGCCACCCGGTATCGTCGAGTACCGAAAAAAATAAATAAATATTGGTACTCGATACTGAAATACCGGTATTGGTGCATCCCTAGTGTAAAGCTTCTTGCATAGAGCAGATGTGTGTTCATCAGTGAGGGGGGTGCAGGTCCATGTACCGTAAAAAAAAGGTCCAAAACTACCGAGTCCAGGAGCCATGGGTGTTGCGTGCAGCTCGGCTGTACAAAGCAATGACAGGCTGTACGCTGGTAAACACTGCTCTGATTAGACATGCATAGAGGTAGATGTGTACCGCCCGGGATGCAGACTGCCTGTGCCCAGCAGAGATGTACATCCCTATCTGTACGCAAGTATACGCTCAGAGCAGCATTTACCAGTATGAGACCACAGCAGGTCATATATTAAATGGCAATTTTAATTTAATTTATATACTCCCCATGCATTTCATTTCTAAAACCATCGTGTCCATGTCTATTTTCACAACGGGCTCATCTCCGGGGATAGGACGGGCCTCACCTTACAGAACTCCAAGTCGCTGCTCTCTCCATGCACAATCCTCTCCCACTGAACCAGGTTCTCCACCTTAGAGCCACATCGGCAGTGTTCTGCGAGGGGGGTGAACACACATTAACACAGGGTGACAACAGCCCCAATTCACCAACAATCACCCCCCACCACCATCACACCCCCCCCGCCAAACCGACATACAGCATGAGCCGGAGGGGAATTCTTACTTTGTAAATATGCCAGACGGTCTTCTAGAGGTCTCTGGAGGATCTGTGGACGTTCCTCGGAGCTCCCGTTCCTGAGAGAACATGAAGTCAGACTTATTAAATAGAATAATATTCTTCACGATATTCAGATCAGAAGGTCTTTTAGGTGAACGTTTAGTAGCATCGTGAGGCCCCCTCGCCCGCCCCCCCCAGTCTAAAAAGGTAATGGATTTTAAAGGAGAACTATGTGATTTTAACTCCTCCTCATAGTTCTAGCCGACCTGTGACAATGAGACTGTCACAGGTCGGCTCAGTAGATCGGGAGGTGAGCGAACACATACCGGCGTTCACTCACCTCTCAATCCTGTCACGGTAGAGAGCCGTGACAGGGAGGGACTGGATTCCCCCCTCCAGCGCTGACTGGCGGAACGGACGGATAGGCAGAGCCAGCTGTCACTCACGCAGCTGGGAGGATTCCAGACATAATTGTCGGGATCCGTTTCAGCTGCGGCGTCTCAGTATGCCGCGAGCTACAGCTGGCGGTATACTGAGACGCAGCAGATGAAACTGACTTGTTACTGAGCTTTGGGTGACTGGAGGACGCTAGTTTGTGTGCTCCCGTTACCCTAAGGAGAACTATGGGGAAAAGACATGACCTCATAGTTCTCCTTTAAGGAGAGATCCCACACAAACAGAAAAGTGTGGTTCCCCCTTCACATCACAGCCACACATTTCTGTAACCCTCGGAAATAGCTGGACACAATGTAACTGATAACAGTCAGTAGAGGAAGTTATCAGCTCACTGGCAGGATCAACTATCAGCTTCTGGGGGCCGAGTACAGTTCTGACGGCTATGGCACCCGTGAGTGTGTTTAAATGCCTAGGCTTCCGCCAATGTAAGCCTAACATCTGTGATAGTGAAAGGGTTAAAGGATAAGCACGTTTTAAAACCTCTAAAGCAGGGGTCTCAAACCTATGCCTGTGGATCAATGCCCCATAGTCTCCGGCCCCAGGAACCAGCCCCATAGAAGTCTATGGGGCTGTAATTGCTCAGATGCGCCCGGGACAATGAAGACGTGCGAAGCCGGATGTAAACAAACATCAGAGGCTGCGGCTGTCAGAAAGGAAACAAGCATGCATCGGGGGAGGGGAGGATGTGACACAGGTCTGAAATGATCCCATTAAAGCTGAACTCCGGGATCCTGCCCACTGCTGACCTTTCA
>NW_017309175.1:33995-39751 GCF_000935625.1 Nanorana parkeri | reverse complement strand
ATTGAGGCAAGCGCCGCATGGCACATCCAATGTGAGCTGCTAGGGGGTGGGGTTGGGAAACAAAGGAAATTTCCCATGATGCCTTTCATGAGAGAGATACCGTTGCCTTTGTATGGCGAGGTCTCCTTGGACCAGTGTTTGCTGGATTATTCCATTGATCCACACACAAGGGGAGGTTTTTTCCCTTCTGGACTCTGAATGCATACACATGTATTGGCCGGGGCTATACCAATGATACAAGATGTGCGGCCACCACATCCAAGCTAGAGTACAATATGGAGCGGATAAAACCCACTACAGCCGCCTCTGTTTCTGGGAACTCACAGCTTATTGATGATTTTGATGATGATGTTGAGATCCTGCAGCTGAGAGAGGTGCTCTATGGGGTCGTCCACCTTCAGGCTGTTCACCTATGAAAGATACACAAAAGGGAGTTAGAGAAATGTAGGCCGGACTTTGTCAACCGGGGTTCTTCCAGAGGTTACTAAGGGCTCCTTGGCCAATCTGCTTCTCAGATACGTAACCAGTGACACCCATGTCCTTTTAAACTACAGTATACTGACTGCCAGTGTAAGGCGGGCCCTTCTCCCCGCTGACTGCCAGTGTAAGGCGGGCCCTTCTCCCCGCTGACTGCCAGTGTAAGGCGGGCCCTTCTCCCCGCTGACTGCCAATGTAAGGCGGGCCCTTCTCCCCGCTGACTGCCAGTGTAAGGCAGGCCCATCTCACTTGTAAGGCGGGCCCTTCTCCCCGCTGACTGCCAATGTAAGGCGGGCCCTTCTCCCCGCTGACTGCCAATGTAAGGCGGGCCCTTCTCCCCGCTCACTGCCAAGGTGGACCCTTCTCCCCGCTCACTGCCAAGGTGGACCCTTCTCCCCGCTCACTGCCAAGGTGGACCCTTCTCCCCGCTCACTGCCAAGGTGGACCCTTCTCCCCGCTCACTGCCAAGGTGGACCCTTCTCCCCGCTCACTGCCAAGGTGGACCCTTCTCCCCGCTCACTGCCAAGGTGGACCCTTCTCCCCGCTCACTGCCAAGGTGGACCCTTCTCCCCGCTCACTGCCAAGGTGGACCCTTCTCCCCGCTGCCAGTGTGTGGTGGACCTTTTCCCACTGGCTGCCAATTTAAAGGTGGGCCTCCCCCATAATCTCATATCTGAGATTTACAGATATATACTATATACACACACGCCGAGATCTGAGGCATGCTGCTCCACTGTTTGCCAACATCCCGAGCTACAAGTCTCCCTCTCCCAGATCCTCGTCAGTCTCCTAGGTGGGAGACGGCCCCATACAAGAGTACGGAACTGTAATGTTCAGGTGCAGCCCGCAGAAGGAGCATTGTGGTTTTGGATTGAATCAATAGTGGAACCGTGGCCATTGGCTCTTAGCAAGTACAGATCTTTGGAGGAGGAGGGTGCCAATGTTAGGGTCAGGTGCCCGTTGCTTTTAGAGGCAGCAAAGAGGGCTCCTTTCTTATGGCAACGTGGTTCTTCAGCAGATGGTGCCCATCTCTGATTTGGCCTTACCAGGGAGCTGTAGACTTCACAAGACGTGGCAGACAATGTATAGGTGGACACAGACCAGAGGTGATCACATCCAATCTTCTGTAGTCTCGTGTGCGGGCCCCTACAGACACTAGATCTTAAAGGAAACGTTCCTCAGCCAGATCAGACACGTATTTGTATTGTTTCCAACAGAGAGAAGGGGGCTTGCAAAAAAAGCAAACTATCCCATGGCACGGAGGTCTTCTATAATTATTAGGGATGCACCGATACTGATACTAGTATCGATACCGGTGCCGATACCAAGTATTTGGGCGAGTACTCTTACAAATGCTCTGATGCCTAGCCCAATACTTCCTGCATCAGGAAGCCGGGAGCCGTGTAATGACGCAGCGCCCGGGATTCTGATTGGCCGGGAAGCTGGCTTCATGCTCCCTCGCCATCTCATTACGAGGGAGCATGGAGCCGGCCTCCCGGCCAATCAGAAAGCAGGGCGTCGCGTCATTACACGGCGCCCGGCTTCCTGATTGGCCAGCCAGGCGGCTCCGGCTGGGTACCGGAGGAAGGCCGCGTTCTGGCTGGAGAGGCCCCGGGGGTGACAGGCTGGATATACCAAGGTAAGAGGGGACTTTCTTGTTAAATCGGGAAGCCGGGTGGCGAGTCTTTACACTCCACCTGGCTTCCTGAATGGGACTTCCGTTATTCGGTATCGGCGAGTACCGGAAAAAAAATTATCAGTACTCTGTACCAAAAATACCGGTATCGGTGCATCCCTAATAATTATTCATATGCTGATTTTCGCACAAGCTGTCCAGTCACTTCCTGTCATGTACTAAGTCCTCCCAGTTTGCCCTCTACAAGTGGACGCAAAGCTCCGTACTCACCCATCTGAGTAGCGATTCCATCAATGTTCCCTGGAGCGCCATCTTCACCACCCGCTATGTACAGTCCTGCAAAACAAGGCAAGTCGGTAAAAAACCCAAATGGCCCGAAATGGAATACCCAATATACAGACAGCAGCCCCATTTTCACAACCTCGGGGGTAGGAAGCCCCCCAATGAGGAATTTCATACAGGAAATACAATGCAATCCTGGAAAGCATGTTATGTAGTGCGGTGCTGTGCAGGGGATCATGTTAGGGCCTGTTCACATGAGTTTCAGGTCCTGATCAGGTCCGTTTTTTTTTGCTGGAGTGGGCCTGTCAGTATGTTAGCTGCAGTGCAGTGCGTTTGACGCGTTTGCGTTTCCTGACCGTACAAAATGTGACATGCAGTATTTTTCTGTCGTAAGCTGAACGGACTGCGCACGTGAGAACTGTAGTCCATAAAACACATAGGGAGACATTGGGATGCATTTTGAGTGCAGGAGCGTACGGATCAGGTCAGCACACAAAACGGACGTCGTGTGAACAGGCCCAAACAGAGCGGCTCGTGGCACTGCCAGAAGTGACGTATGCCCGGTGCTGCCAAGACAACTGAATGCAAATTCGGGAATCGCAGAGCCTGAAGTGCCCGGCGCTTTATCATGCATCATCCGGAACCACCACCTGACAGCAACGCAGCCTCCAGGTGCCGACAACACTCAGGGCAGGAACCATTTTCAAGGAGGCCCAATACTGTGGCCGGTCCTGTACCAGAAGTACTAAGCAGAAACAGCAGGATCACCAGGAGATTTATTTATGACCAAGATAAAGAATATATTATGGGAACTAGGGGTGCACCGATACAAGGCTTTCCGCTATCGAGTACTGATATATTTCTTCCGGTACTCGGCCATACAGAATACCGAAAGTTCCTTTAAAGAAGCCGGGCGGCATGTAATGACTCACCACCCAGCTTCCGTCTCCATGCTCCCTCCTCACCAGGTGAAGCCGGCTTTCTAGCCAATCAGGAAGCCAAGGGGCGGGTAATGACTTGCTGGCTTCCTGATTGGTCAGCTTCTCGACCAGACGGCGAGTCACTACACACTGCCCGGCTTCCTCATTGGCTGGGATGCCGGCTCTCTGCTCTCTCGCCACCAAGTGACGAGGGAGCATGGAGTCGGCTTCCTGGCCAATGTAGAAGACAGGGGGCAAGTCATTACCTGCCCCCTGATTGGCTGGCAAGACAGCTCCATGCTCCCTGGTGATAAGGAAGCATGGCGTCAGCCTCCTGGCCAATCAGGAAGTCGGAAGTTCCGGTATCAGGAGCATTTGGGGCGAGTACTTGCCCAAATACTTGGTATCGGGAGCATCCCTAATGGGAACCTTACAGACTGTGATTTCATTTTTGCCTGGAGTTACCTCAAGTCCCAAAAAACAGTTGACCTGACACTGAATATATCTCACCATGGAGCAGACCTGGGCATTACCCTGCCCTATGGCGGCCCCCCTCTAGCCCGCGGTCCAGACACAGACCAAGTGGTGGTTCCGTCCGGAGTACGATTGCTGACCTGCACTCAGTCATGGCGGGCCTCCAGTGGATGTGTGGGCCTCCAAGGCCAGTGTATACACTATAAGCCATAGCACAGCGCTGACCGGCGACTGCGGTCCAGACAGTCATTGGTGGGTTGTCAGAGTGATTTTCCTTCTTTACATTTTAGGCTTCAGGCCCAATAAAAGCCTTCATAACAAAAACGAAGAAAGCCAGCAATGCGAGTCACGAAAATGTGCTCATGTGCACCTCACCCCCCGCACCTCCTCATTACCACAATAACGGCCAATCACAAGGGTGGGAAATGGACTTTAAAACATATGTCAACGCATGTCAAGTGCATGAGCAAATCCAGAATGCAATGGACACGGCGTGACGTCATCTCCAAGTTCCACCACCGCCATCAACAAACACACCCACACTACATGCTGTGTGCAGCCAAAGCGTAGGGATGAAGAGACTCAGGTGCACATCACTCTGTAGGGACTAGCGAGCATTCATTTCAGAAGATTGCAAAATCCTAACAGCAAGAAGAGCGGTGGGGGCGGGGAGGAGATGGAAGCAAGCCGAGGCGATAAAGTTTTAGGGGAATTTTTTTTTTTAACACAAGTGCAACCGACGCCTGTGTACATTTATGCGAATGCTCAGGTGACGTGGTTGGTTTTTAAAAAAACTAAATTCCCCAAAACTTTATTGCAATCACATAGGCTGTAACAAGCCTTCAATGTACCAAGACTTCAATGTGATAGCATATGGGCCCATAAGGGTCTTTATAAAGACACCAGGGGGCTATTAGACCCTTAATGTCCCCCCTGCCCTCCACTTATTACTATCACATAGGCTATATCAAGCCTTCAATGTGATAGCATATGGGCCTTTATAAAGACACCAGGGGTCTATTAGAGCCTATGTGATAGCAATAAACAGGGGGCACATTAGGGGTCTAACAAGCCTCCAATGTGATAGTATATGGGCCCATAGGGGCCTTTATAAAAGACACCAGGGGGGGTCTATTAGACCCCTGTCTTCCCTGCCCCCCACTTATTGCTATCACATAGGCCAGGGGTGGCAAACACAAGGCCCGCAGGCCGAATCCGGCCCGCCGGACCTTGTAATGTGGCCAGCACAGCAGCCACCTCATTTTGCCATGTCTCATGGCGGGGGAGGGCGGAGGACGGAGCCGCTGTCACTAACTAATGCAGAGCAGTGAGGAGAGAGAGAGAGACGCTCGGCCAGGATCTGACAGCCGGCGCCTCTCTCTCCCCTCACTGCTCGTCCGTTCTGTCACAGCGGCTCCGCCCCCCCCGCGGCTCGTCGTATCCCCCTCTGCCCGGGAGAGCAGGGGGATCCAGAGAAGTTGCAGCCCCCCTGTGCGTGGACGAGTGGCAGAGGATCGGTACATGTCACCATTATGTACCAATCCTCTGTGCAGGACAAACACTGGAGCGATCGGCTGATCACTCCGGTGTTTGTAAATAACCGGGGACACATAGTACTATGTCAAACAAAACAAACGACAAACGCACTCAACAACTTGTCACCGGTTATACAGTAAGGTGCACACGAAATGGGCTTTGAATAGTAAAACAGCAGAAAGGCATCATGGCACACTCACAAAACCAGCATGTAAAACAACTTGTCTCACCACTAAGGACAATGACAGAGGTTTGGATACACGTCTTCTGCAGAGGATGTGAAAGCCGCACTGCCGCGCCAAGGCACCTCTTATAGTGCGGTCCTAACTCTAAACTATGAGAGTCTCCATCTTGGAGCACATGGGGGCAGAAGATATCAAATTGGGTGCAGGCCTGTCAGGAGGAGGCCCCACCTCCTTAAAAGGTACAGA
>NW_017309175.1:30804-32589 GCF_000935625.1 Nanorana parkeri | reverse complement strand
GTCATCATCCAGAGGTGCAGAGATGGGCACATGTGCTGGCTGCTTGTATGTGCTGGTCCAGCCATATGTGCGATCTGGATTTATCTGTACATCTGTGATCCATGCTTATCACATTGGGCATTTCTATAATGGTGGGACAGGCATTATCTCTCTAGCTCTCTCTCTCTCTAGCTCTCTCTCTCTCTAGCTCTCTCTCTCTCTCTCTAGCTCTCTCTCTAGCTCTCTCTATCTATCAATGTCTACTGCTTTTCTTGCTAACAGGTCTTTTTCCGCTGAAGTAGAAGGCCATGCCAGCGATATGGGCAGCTTAGTGGTTGGCACTGCTAACTTGCAGCATTGGGGTCCCCTGGTTCGAATCCCGGCCTGGACACTATGTGCATGGAGTTTGCACGGTCTCTCTGTCATTGTGTGGGTTTCCTCCGGGTGCTCTGGTTTCCTCCCACACTCCAAAGACTTGCTGGTCGGTGTCTGATACGTTTCTAAAAATGGCACTATACCAAAAAGCAAAGTACTGATAACACAGGAGATCCACCCACAGAGGGATGGTACCACTATAGCCCAATAAAAAAAAAGGTACTATAGCCCAATACAAAAGGGAGGGAGCCGCCTATACAGGGAGGTACCAGAGCTGGTCCAGGTAGGAAGGTAGGGGAGAGTACAGATGTGAGGAATTTTTAGGCGCAATCCTGACCCCTGCACTGTGTACGTAGCATACTTTTGATGGTGGGAGGGCTCTTGACATCTGCTGTATTGGGAGTGGGGTGCTCTGGATGTCTGCTTATAATTATTATGAGAATAATTTAATTCCGTGCCAGTTGAAAAGGAGGGTTGCGGACTGCTGGTATCGTCAACAGGAGAACTTTATTGAGGACACCATGATTACTATTACTATGATAATAAAGAGTAGATGCATAGTCCTATACAACCGGCCCTTTGAGGGTAACCATACTGCTGATGCGGCCCCCGATGAATTTGAGTTTGCCACCCCTGACATAGGCTGTAACCCTCCAATGTGATAGTATATGGGCCCATAGGGGTCTTTATAAAGACACCAGGGGTCTATTAGACCCTTAATGTCCGCCCCCCCCTTCATCCAATCAAGCACAGGATTATGAGTTTGTTCTAACCACTTAAAAGCCACGGATGTTTACAAACAGCCCATGCATTCTGAAGATGCGTTGGGGTGTCATTCACAATGAATAGCGCCGCACGTAACGCACACATTGCTGCGATGCAATTGGGGTGAATGGGCACGGATTCGATTTTAATTTTTTATGTCGCACGGTATTTGCGCAAATGTTTATCAAACCAGTATTTTTAGGATAAAATAGACTAAAATGAAATTTAGTGCACAGAAACAGAATAGAATAGCCGATTGTTGGGTAAAATATAAAAGTCGGGGTCACGTCGGGTAAATAGATGCCAAACATGTCAAGCCCTACAACTGAGTGCGTCACCTGAAACCGCAAAAAAAACGTCAATACCCAAGATTTCCCATAGGCGATGGTGTAAAAGCTTTTACAGCTCATTAGTTTACTGCTAACAGCGATTGGAGGCCCTAGAATGATTGCTCTCACTCCGACGTTCGCGGCGATACGTAACGTGTGTAGCGCAATTTTCGGTCTTGCACACCCGATGCGTGTTTGCGTTGTATGCGAGTGCACGTGGGGGGGACTTTAAAACTGTTTTTGCATTTTTAATATGGTACTTAAATTTTTTTTTTCCACATGTAACTTTATTGCTATCGCATGGGGGGGGGGGGGGGGCAAAACACCCCACTAGTGA
>NW_017309175.1:29912-30687 GCF_000935625.1 Nanorana parkeri | reverse complement strand
GGGGGGAAACAAGCCCCCTATGTGATAGCAAATAGGGTGACAGGTCCTCTTTATGAAGACATCAAAGGTCTTTTAAACCCCGAATGTCACCTAGGGACCCCAAAGAAGCTGAGGAAGCCGAGATCTGCTTCGCCAGCTTCTTCTCCGTGCTCTAGGAGTCGGAGAATGTGCCCGGTGACACTGGAAGTGATGTAATGCACAATCACCTCCGGGTCAAGTGATCGAAGGAGAGGTCAGCGGCTGGAAGCTTGCTCGTCTCTCCTCCGATCTGTCAGGGGAGACCCACCGTGCCGGTCCCGCACGGGGGACAGCAGAACCCAGGGTAGCATGTTTCGCTGCACTGTACAAGCGATCCGCCACCAGTATCTGAATAGCCATCGCCGGCTGTTTAAAAGAACACCAAGGACACGGCTGGAGCAGCACTGTTCTTGGTATAACTACTTCAGGATAGGACGTTTTTTGATGGCGGGCGGTCCTGTAGTAGTTACACATGTGCATTATGTCAGTGTGACACTCGTTGTGTTAAGAAAACCCATTTAAAAAGGAGAACTATGGGGTCAGTGTTTTTCCCCATAGTTCTCCTTAGGGTAACGGGAGGACACAAACTAGCGTCCTCCCGTCACCCTAGGCTCAGTATATAGGGAGCTACAGCTCGCGGTATACTGAGACGCCGCAGCCGGAGCGGATCCCGACAATTGTGCCGGGATCCGCCCAGCTGCGTGAGTGACAGCTGGCTCTGCCTATCCAGAGGCAGAGCCAGCTGTACCTGCCCCCT
>NW_017309175.1:28555-29299 GCF_000935625.1 Nanorana parkeri | reverse complement strand
CTCACCTCCCGATCTACTGAGCCGACCTGTGACAGTCTCATTGTCACAGGTCGGCTAGAACTATGAGGATGAGTGAAAAGCACCCCCCCCTCATAGTTCTCCTTTTTAATTTGTGCCTTGTGTTCCCCTGACTCACTTCCTGTCCTGGGGTGACAACACTAACTCACTGATGGCTTTCTCACCGTCACTGACAGACCAACACACTGCCATCTGCTTGGAAATGTAGATCCAAATAATAAACAATTGTACCGTGTGGTCAGCATTCATAGGAGGTCGGCCGGTCACAGGACGCGGTCCGGGCTTTTCACGCTTTCTGTATCACGTGCAGGTTTTTGTTGTGTGCCGAGACTTGCTGGCGAGTGATACCCTTCCCCCGTGCAGAGCCCTCCGGCAGTGCGGGGGTTACTGCGGCTTATCGCTGCACTTAGGCTAGAACTATGAGGTGAGTGGAAAGCACCCATCCTTTAAGGCCCCATTCACACTAAGCGACATACCTTTTGCAGCGGATACGCGCAGCCCAGGATAGCGCGACTTTTTCGGGGCGATGTTCCAGCGCGACCTTCAGTCGGGCTCCATTAAAAAAAAAAAAAATCGCGCAAAATCCGACCGAAAAAAGGGTCCGGCTGGAGCGACGGCGACATGGAGCTAAGACAGCGCCATTGAATAGCATTGGCCGACTACTTCTCGCGATATAGCGCGGCAAAAATGCGCCATAAATCGCTTAGTGTGAATGGGGCCCTAAGA
>NW_017309175.1:25573-28458 GCF_000935625.1 Nanorana parkeri | reverse complement strand
CTGACCCCCAATGTAAGGAGCATTCTTCTCACTGACCCCCAATGTAAGGAGCATTCTTCCCGCTGACCCCCAATGTAAGGAGCATTCTTCCCACTGACCACCAATGTAAGGAGCATTCTTCCCGCTGACCTGAGATTTACACACATCTGCTCTGTCTGGCAGGGGAGGGGACCTGACCGCTCTCCTATTGCATTTGCACTCTCACTTACAGGCGTTCTCCCAGTGAAAGGAGCAGCAGCACACTGATAAGCTCACCTGTCTGCTCTCTCCCCCCATTACCATGCACCTTGCACTGCCACACTCAATGATTCCTCGCTCTGTTGCTCCCTACCACTCTCCTGCAAGTGTTTGTAATGATAAATATATAATGAATGATGTACCATATCCTCCTGGAGTTCAGCCTCAGAAGACTACGCATACTTACACAACGAGCCACGCTATACATGGGCACCCCCAAATTACCAAGAGGACCCCCTAGTAAGCCTTATGTGATGGATCTGCCCACCATGTGTAGCCCGAGTCCCGGAACAAACAGTCCGGCCCTGCCGTCTGTGCGCGCATCACCCGAGAAGGTCCCGCGAAGAGAACCGGTGACATTAAGCAAAGTCCATCTAAGTGCAGCGATAAGCCGCAGTAACCCCCGCACTGCCGGAGGGCTCTGCACGGGGGAAGGGTATCACTCGCCAGCAAGTCTCGGCACACAACAAAAACCTGCACGTGATACAGAAAGCGTGAAAAGCCCGGACCGCGTCCTGTGACCGGCCGACCTCCTATGAATGCTGACCACACGGTACAATTGTTTATTATTTGGATCTACATTTCCAAGCAGATGGCAGTGTGTTGGTCTGTCAGTGACGGTGAGAAAGCCATCAGTGAGTTAGTGTTGTCACCCCAGGACAGGAAGTGAGTCAGGGGAACACAAGGCACAAATTAAAAAGGAGAACTATGAGGGGGGGGTGCTTTTCACTCATCCTCATAGTTCTAGCCGACCTGTGACAATGAGACTGTCACAGGTCGGCTCAGTAGATCGGGAGGTGAGGGAACACATACCGGCGTTCGCTCACTTCTCGATCCTGTCACGGCTCTCTGCCGTGACAGGGGAGGCGCTTTATTCCCCCCTCCCCGCTCCGATCCTCCAGCGCTGACTGGCGGAACGGACGGGGGAGGGGGCGGGTACAGCTGGCTCTGCCCCTAGATAGGCAGAGCCAGCTGTCACTCAGGCAGCTGGGCGGATCCCAATTGTCGGGATCCGTTTCAGCTGCGGCAGTCTCAGTATACCGCGAGCTGCAGCTCCCTATATACTGAGCCTAGGGTGACGGGAGGACGCTAATTTGTGTCCTCCCGTTACCCTAAGGAGAACTATGGAGAAAAACACTCATCCCATAGTTCTCCTTTAAGGAATCCCATGCAGCCACCACATCCAGGAACTGGTTAGAATTTGTCAACGCATCGTAAAATGTTTTACCGGAGTCCACGTGAGTGATCCTCCAATAGGGTTGTCCATCGTACAGCTAAATGGCCCGAAAGTCCAGGAGATGAGACTCCTCAAATGACCAATTTCACCCGCACTGGCAAGGTGACCAGAACTCCTTCCCACCCAAAAAGTCTGGTATCCTTGGTGAAGATATTCCGAAACACAGAAAGGAAGGACTTTGGCCAGATTCCCGAGCCACCAAACCGGGGACAACCTGGTCCTCGGTGCCAAACAAATTGGTCTCTCCAGGGACTAGACGGACGTGACCCGTGATGACAGAATGTTGTGTAGAGGTCTGGAGAGAGAAAGCTTCTCCTGTAGAAGACTCTGGCCTACGTTACGTCCGGTGTGGGTGGGTTTCAGTGACGGGTTCTTAAGGCCTATACACGCCAAGTCCGGACCAGAAAGTTTTTTATGTCTCATCCAAAGGCCCCATCCCCGTATATTCCTAGCGAGGCGAGGACCCATCCGAACCGTTGTCATGTCTGGACAGTCAAAGCCAAATGGTTCCACAGACCCTGAACCAACTGCTTCCTCAACAGGTGGTTGTCCAAGTGCCCCACAATTGGCACATCATGAGAGTCAAGCTCTTGAGTGAGACTTTTGGAGGCCCAGAACTTGCAGGTGGACTGGGAGCCAAGCTTGAGGGGTCTGAATAGTGCGGGATTAGAGGAAAAACTGGATAATGGGATCCAGAGAAGATCCAAAGAGATAATGTCATGAAGGCCAGTAGGCCACGTGGATCAGACGCAGGTTTTGCAGTCCAAAGTGTCCTCCACATAGTCACAGTCAAGGGGAGGTGAAGAGCAGGGCCTGCCAGCTTTGGTGGGAGCCCCTCATAATGGGCACAGGGGGTGTACAGACCCGGGAACTCAGCACAGGGATGGTGGGGCCCCTCATAATGGGCACAGCGGGTGTACAGACCCGGGAACTCAGCACAGGGATGGTGGGAGCTCCTCATAATGGGCACAGCGGGTGTACAGACTCAGATATGAAAGCTACATATAGTTTTTAAACAAATATATACAAATACTCCTTTGGTAACTATAAATGCAGACTATTTTCCCTTTCACCAAAAAGGCCAACAAGCTCTTACAGGTGTAATATAGTCAGGTGTCCAGACTTCAGGACTTCCATACTAATAATATGAACCTAATGCACGGCTCTGGTAAGGACATTAGAGTGCAAGCTCCTCTGTACAGAGACTGGAACTCCCATTAACAGATGGACAATTAAACACCGCGCACCAACATACACACGGCGCCAGCTCCGGCACGGTCCCCGTCTGGCAATCTGTAGCTGTAAAAGGACTGCAAGTCTCAGCACAGCAAGTCATTGCCTCTCTGCCAGGCATGCTGGGAACTGTAGTTCTTGAACACTTCCAGGTTCTCCTCGTGTTGACAGGTGGAGG
>NW_017309175.1:18428-25357 GCF_000935625.1 Nanorana parkeri | reverse complement strand
CCTGTAACAATTACAC
Source organism: Nanorana parkeri (assembly GCF_000935625.1). NCBI lineage: Eukaryota > Metazoa > Chordata > Amphibia > Anura > Dicroglossidae > Nanorana > Nanorana parkeri. The sequence continues at coordinate 25,341 of NW_017309175.1, read as the reverse complement.
TTTGTTATATTTATTGCAACTTTCTGTACACAAAAATGATAATAGACTCGCCCCATGTCAGAGTCTTGCAATGCCTCCTGGGACTTGTAGTTCCACAACAGCTGGAGGGTCGAGGTCCCCACCCCCCACTGATCTCCCCTGGTGGGTATTGTAAACCTGGAAGTGACGGGCTTCCATCACTTCCGGGTTCACTGCTGTTATTCCCCTGTGGCCGAGCATGATCTGCGCAGGGTCAGCTTCACCGTGGTGTAGAGGTGACATCAGGGGGGGTCTTCTTAAAAGAGAACCTGTCTCCGGCACTAGGCTATCACCTATAGCAGTGGTGGCGAACCTCGGCACTCCAGCTGTTTTGGAACTACAAGTCCCATGAGGCATTGCAAGGCTCTGACAGCTACAGGCATAACTCCCAGAGGCAGATGCATGTTGGGATATGTAGTTTTGGCACAGCTGGAGTGCCAAGGTTCGCCACCACTGCCCTATAGGATAGGGAAAGCTCCAGCTTTAATGACACTACAGATCCCATCATGCCTCTGCGAGATATGGCTGTCAGTCTTTCAATGCCTCGTGGGACTTGTAGTTCCGCAACAGCTGGAGTGCCGAGGTTGCCAACCCCGCGATCTATTCACTCATCTCCCCTGATTATTGTGAACCTGGAGGTGACGCGCTCCCATCACTTCCGGGTTCAGCGCTGTTCCCCCGACCCCCTGTGGCCGAGCGTGCTCCGTGCAGGGTCAGCGTCACCAAAGTGCAGAGGTGACATCAGGGGGTCTTCTTAAGAGAACCTGTCACCAGCACTATGCTATCACATGGGGCAGGGGTGACATCAGGGGTCTAATAGATGTCTCCTTAAAGAGAACCTGTCACTGGCACTATGCTATCACCTACAGCAGGGGTAGCCAAGCTCTGGCCCTCCAGCTGTGGCGGGACTACAAATCCCATGAGGCATTGCAAGACTCTCACAGACACGACTGCCGGAGAGAGATGCCTCATGGGATTTGTAGTTCCACCACAGCTGGAGGGCCGGAGTTGGGCTACCCCTGACCTATAGGGTCGGGCAAACTCCAGCTTTAATTAAACTACTAGATCCCATCAGGCCTCTGTGGCGGTCAGTCTTTCAATGCCTCATGGGACTTGTAGTTCCACAACAGCTGGAGTGCCGAGGCTGCCGACCCCCTGATCTATTCGCTGACCTCCCCTGCTGGGTATTATGAACCTGGAGGTGACGTGCTCCCATCACTTCCGGGTTCAGTGCCGTTCCCTGACCCCCTGTGGCCGAGCTTGGTCTGTGCACAGTCATCTTCAATATGGTGCAGAGGTGACATCAGGGGCCTAATAGAGGTCTTCCTAAAGGGAACCTGTCACCTCACCATCTGTAATAAAACTACAAATACCATTGTGCCTCTGGGATTCATGTCTGTGGCTGTCTGAGTCCCAGTGCCTACTTGGTCTTGTAGTTCCACAAAAGCTTGAGCGCCAAAGTTGCCAACTTGTGATCTACTCACTGATCTCCCCTGCTGGGTATTGTGAACCTGGCGGTGACACGCTCCCATCACTTCCCGGTTCAAGTGCTGTTCCCCCAACTCCTGTGGCCGAGCGTGATCTGTGCACGGTCAGCTTCACCACAGTACAGAGGTGACATCAGGGGTCTAATAGACGTCTCTGTAAAGAGAGTAGCGTCACCACAGCTGTAGGGCAGGAGCTGGCCTACCCCTGCCCTATGTCATAGCATAGTGCCAGTGACAGGTTCTCTTTAAGGAGACATCCATTAGATCCCTGATGTCACCTCTGCACTACGGGGAAGCTGACCGTGCCCAGATCACGCTCGGCCACAGGTGGGTCAGGGTATAACGGCGCTGAACCTGGAAGTGATGTGAGCTTGTCACTTCTAGGTTCACGATAGCCACCAGGGGAGATCAGTGAGTAGATCACAAGTGGGCAACCTCGCCACTCCAGCTGTGGCGGAACTACAAGTCCCATGAGGCATTGAAAAACTGACAGCCACAGGCATGACTCAGATGCATGATGGGATTTCTAGCTACATTACAGCTGTAGAGCCGGACTTTGCCTACCTCTGCTCTATGTGATAGCATAGTGCCAGTGACAGGTTCTCTTTAAGGAGACATCCATTAGATCCCCGACGTCACCTCTGCAAAGGTTCATTCATCCGGGTCACATGGTCTATCTGTAAAAAAAATTAGAGGCAACTGGACTTCCTGTATTTTTCTTGGACGTTTCACCGGCCGTCCGACCAGCTTTCTCAATTCGGAAAGCTAGCCTGATGACCAGCAAAACGTCTTTAACCACTCCCAGGGCTCTACTGTCCCCCTGCGGCGCCCAGGACCGAAATGGCGGGTTTCCCCCTGCAATGACCGCAGAGAGATTTAGCGGTTGAAAGCTACCGATCGCTCCTCCGATCACTGGACCCCGGAAGCGACGTGTATGACATCACTTCCGGTATCACTGGGCACAGTCTACGGCTCTTAGAGGCAGGAGATGAAGCTGGTGAAGCAGATCTCTGGCTTCCTCAGCTTATTTGGGGTCCCTAGGGGACATTAGGAGTCTGAAAGACCCCTGATGTATCTGCCTCCTGCTCAGCAACCGCATCAAACTCCGATATAACCGGCCGTACGGGAATAAAGCAGACAAAGGCACTATACAGCCTGAGGGCCACATCTGGGCCCTTGGCTGTCCCTGTCCGGTCACAGGCTGATCTCCAAACCTACGCTTGGTTATGGTTGGCTGACAGCTGAGGGGCAGGTACATCCACTGCAAACCATATCCCAGTGCAAGCCCCCTCCTCTTCCGTCGCTGGTAGCTAGGACTGCTGGCGTCCTAGCAACCAATGATGCTGGGTGTCCACCTTCTCTGTTGCTAGGACTGCTGGCATCGTAGCAACCAATGATGCTGGGTAGTCCACCTCCTCTGTTGCTTGGACTGCTGGCGTCCTAGCAACCAATGATGCTGGGTGTCCACCTCCTCTGTTGCTAGGACTGCTGGCATCGTAGCAACCAATGATGCTGGTTAGTCCACTTTCTCTGTTGCTAGGACTGCTGGCATCATAGCAACTAGGGATACCGGTTTTTCTGTACCGAGTACCGATGTTTTTGGTACCCGACGGTACCGAATACCGATACTGGAAGCCCCATTAAGAAAGCCGAGCAACGTGTAATGGCACGACCAGCCGGTATCCCGATTTTTCCATGCTCCCTCATCACCAAGTGACGGAAAGCCGGGCAGCCTGTTATGACTCGCCGCTCAGCTTCCCGATACTGGAAGCTCCGGTATCAGGAGCATTTGGGCAAACTCGAGTACTTGCCCAAATACTCTGTAATGGCACCGATGCCGTATCAGTGCATCCCGAAAAGCAACCAATGATGCTGGGTGTCCACCACTCCTGTTGCTAGGATGGCTGGCATCGTAGCAACCAATGTTGCCGGTTGTCCACCATTCCTGTTGCTAGGATGGCTGGCATAAAGCAACCAATGTTGCCGGGTGTCCACCATTCCTGTTGCTAGGATCGCTGGCATCGTAGCAACCAATGTTGCCGGGTGTCCACCATCCCTGTTGCTAGGATCGCTGGCATCGTAGCAACCAATGATGCCGGGTGCCCACCTCCCCTGCAGCCATCTGTTGCTAGGACTACAAGCATCCCAGCAACCAGTGACATGAAGTGTGTTCCCCGCCCCCAGCCCTCCTATACAGACCCAGTTTCTCATGTGGCCCACCCTTGGATTAAAGGATAACCCCGGGGGAAGGGCATATGCCAAGGGGAGCAACATATCCGCGAGAGCCGAGAACACCCGCAAAATAAACACGGGGAGATAACGGCGCCACAGTAGAGCGGAGGACGCGAGGCACCAAAGAACTCCCACACCGACCATAAAGTACCTGGAGGGGGGAGGGGATTAACTAAAACTGGAGCAGCAACCAATCAGCTTCTATATTCAACTTGTTCAGTTCAGCTCTGGAAATTAAAGCTGGAAGCTGATTGGAGGATGAACTGATCCTGACTTCCTACATTCCCTTCTTCACATGACCACCCCTCCCCCCCGGTCATGTGATCAAGCTCCTGATATAATCCTGTGATACAATGTAACACATCGCTACACTGATGGCCCCGCCCCCTCCTGGCACTTCGGCCTCCACCATTGGTGGAACCTTAAAAAAGCTCATTCGTTAAGACAACATATGCAAGCCAGGAGTGATATAATGCCCCTCCCCCCAAGCACAAAGAGAGCGCAGCAGTGGGCGGTCTTTATTACAGGAGGGGGCGGAAACAAGACCTGTCACCCTGTAGAAGGAGGAGAGAGCAGTGGGAGGTCTTTATTACAGGAGGGGGCAGGGACAAGACCAGTCACCCTGCACAAGCAGCAGTGAGCGGTCTTTTGATACAGGAGGGGGCGGGGTCACTCTGAAAAAGGGGGGGAGGGGTCCCACAATCTCAGAAGCAGCAAATGGACACAAAAATGGAAACCCCATCAGCCTCTGGGTGAAGATCGATATCTCTTTTATGAATATTGATCACTTATTGGCAGGTCGGTGATACATTCCCGCACACTCTGTAGACATGAGCTGCACCGGGGCCCCCGAGGTAATGTCGGCCGGTCAATGGAGGGCCCACTCGGTATGTGACTGGTCGGTCACGGGCTCCCGTCTCCCCTACCCCCGCACACACACCGGGCCTCACCTGTCTCCGTCGCCGCCTCACAGACGTACCGAGCTCTATTCAAACCCGGAGCCGTCCGCCGCCATTGGCTACACTGCCTCAGCCCGCCACCGCCGCGACGTCCCCGCCCACAACACGCCTACTCACCTTCGTTTCCGGAGGATCCACCTCTGTGTAGAAGAGTGACCACGCCCTCTTTACCTAATAAGGCTAAGGGGAGGTCCGCATAGGGCACGGTCGACGCGCTCTTCCCTGGGCAAAGAAGGCTATCACGTGACATCATGGAGCTGGAGACACATACTGGAGAGACGAGACATGGAGATGAGGACGGATACTGGAGAGACCAGACATGGCGATGAGGACACATACTGGAGAGAGGAGACATGGAGATGAGGACACATACTGGAGATGAGACATGGAGATGAGGACGGATACTGGAGAGAGGAGACATGGAGATGAGGACACATACTGGAGATGAGACATGGAGATGAGGACGGATACTGGAGAGAGGAGACATGGAGATGAGGACACATACTGGAGATGAGACATGGAGATGAGGACGGATACTGGAGAGAGGAGACATGGAGATGAGGACACATACTGGAGATGAGACATGGAGATGAGGACGGATACTGGAGAGAGGAGACATGGAGATGAGGACACATACTGGAGATGAGACATGGAGATGAGGACGGATACTGGAGAGAGGAGACATGGAGATGAGGACACATACTGGAGATGAGACATGGAGATGAGGACGGATACTGGAGAGAGGAGACATGGAGATGAGGACACATACTGGAGATGAGACATGGAGATGAGGACGGATACTGGAGAGAGGAGACATGGAGATGAGGACACATACTGGAGATGAGACATGGAGATGAGGACGGATACTGGAGAGAGGAGACATGGAGATGAGGACACATACTGGAGATGAGACATGGAGATGAGGACGGATACTGGAGAGAGGAGACATGGAGATGAGGACACATACTGGAGATGAGACATGGAGATGAGGACGGATACTGGAGAGAGGAGACATGGAGATGAGGACACATACTGGAGATGAGACATGGAGATGAGGACGGATACTGGAGAGAGGAGACATGGAGATGAGGACACATACTGGAGATGAGACATGGAGATGAGGACGGATACTGGAGAGAGGAGACATGGAGATGAGGACACATACTGGAGATGAGACATGGAGATGAGGACGGATACTGGAGAGAGGAGACATGGAGATGAGGACACATACTGGAGATGAGACATGGAGATGAGGACGGATACTGGAGAGAGGAGACATGGAGATGAGGACACATACTGGAGATGAGACATGGAGATGAGGACGGATACTGGAGAGAGGAGACATGGAGATGAGGACACATACTGGAGATGAGACATGGAGATGAGGACGGATACTGGAGAGAGGAGACATGGAGATGAGGACACATACTGGAGATGAGACATGGAGATGAGGACGGATACTGGAGAGAGGAGACATGGAGATGAGGACACATACTGGAGATGAGACATGGAGATGAGGACGGATACTGGAGAGAGGAGACATGGAGATGAGGACACATACTGGAGATGAGACATGGAGATGAGGACGGATACTGGAGAGAGGAGACATGGAGATGAGGACACATACTGGAGATGAGACATGGAGATGAGGACGGATACTGGAGAGAGGAGACATGGAGATGAGGACACATACTGGAGATGAGACATGGAGATGAGGACGGATACTGGAGAGAGGAGACATGGAGATGAGGACACATACTGGAGATGAGACATGGAGATGAGGACGGATACTGGAGAGAGGAGACATGGAGATGAGGACACATACTGGAGATGAGACATGGAGATGAGGACGGATACTGGAGAGAGGAGACATGGAGATGAGGACACATACTGGAGATGAGACATGGAGATGAGGACGGATACTGGAGAGAGGAGACATGGAGATGAGGACACATACTGGAGATGAGACATGGAGATGAGGACGGATACTGGAGAGACCAGACATGGAGATGAGGACACATACTGGAGAGAGGAAACATGGCGATGAGGACACATACTGGAGAGACCAGACAAGAGAGCCCATCCATAAGCCCCTGTCCATGATCGTCTCTATGAGGGGATGTCCATGAGCGCCTGTCCAAGAGAGCAGTGGCGGACCTAAGGAACAAAGGGCCCTGGTGCAAGATTTTTTTTCTGGCCCCCCCCCCCCAAAAAAAA
>NW_017309175.1:17360-18305 GCF_000935625.1 Nanorana parkeri | reverse complement strand
GGAAGTGATGGAGATCACTTCCTATTCATTCATAATTGAGGATATAGTACACATTAATTAATGTCCTCAATTATCACCGATCGGTGAGTGTTTGTACCGCTCTCCTCTCTGACACAATGTCACAGGAGGCTGAGCGAACGGTGCAGGGAGGAGAGCACATCCTCCTGTGACAGCGCAGCCTGTTTCCACCCACACACCGCTCTGCGATAGGAGGCTGAGCGGTGGGAGGAGATACGCTGGCCGCTCACAGCGCTCGGCCGGTCGTCACACTTTCTATCCTCCCCGCTGAGACACAGAGCAGCACCCAGCGGGGAGGAAAGAAAGCATGGATGCGCCAATGTATCGGCAGGAAAATGCCACTTTCGGCATTTAGCCTAAAGTGCCATTTTCAGCCGCCGATATATCGATGCATCCCTAATCAGCACCCAATTTTTTGGTAAAATATTGAAGATGGTGTCACGTCGGGTAAATAGACACCAAGCATGTCAAGCTTTAAAATTGCGTACGTCCGCAAAAAACTACCATGCCTAAAATTGGCCATAGGCAACACTTTAAAAGCTTTTATCGCTCATCAGTTTAGTGTTATTAGTAATTAATGGCCCTAAAATTATTGCTCTCACTGCAACGTTTGCGGTGATATGTAACACGTGGTGTAATCGTTGTTTTCGCACGTAGGCGCACCCCACGTGCATTTACCTTTATAAGTGCGTGCACACGGGGGCCTTAAACTTTTTTTGCTGTTTTTTATTTTCTTAAAGTGACATTAAACCCTCAGATTTTTTAACATAAAACAATACTGTAATGTGTGCCTTACTGTAGGGCTGCAACAACTAATCGACATAATCGATTATAATCGATTATTGAAAAAGTTGTCAACTTTTTCAATAATCGATTAATCGGCTTCTGATTGGTTGGCCCTGTTCACGGCTCCACACACGCTGCGCG
>NW_017309175.1:16824-17094 GCF_000935625.1 Nanorana parkeri | reverse complement strand
AGACATGGAGATGAGGACACATACTGGAGAGAGGAGACATGGAGATGAGGACGGATACTGGAGAGAGGAGACATGGAGATGAGGACACATACTGGAGAGACCAGACATGGAGATGAGGACACATACTGGAGAGAGGAGACATGGCGATGAGGACACATACTGGAGAGAGGAGACATGGAGATGAGGACACATACTGGAGAGACCAGACATGGAGATGAGGACACATACTGGAGAGAGGAAACATGGCGATGAGGACACATACTGGAGAGA
>NW_017309175.1:11243-16556 GCF_000935625.1 Nanorana parkeri | reverse complement strand
ACAATTATGAATGGACAGGAAGTGATGTAGATCACTTCCTATTCATTCATAATTGAGGATATAGTACACATTAATTAATGTCCTCAATTATCACCGATCGGTGAGTGTTTGTACCGCTCTCCTCTCTGACACAATGTCACAGGAGGCTGAGCAAGCGTGAAGTGAGGAGAGCTCAGCCTCCTGTGACAGCGCGGCCTGTCCCCGCCCACACGACGCTCTTCCAGTGTTCTATCACACATTTTTTTTTTCCGGGGTAAAAATCCGGGGTAAAAATGTGTGACCGGCAAAACATTGAGCCCCTGTCCATGAGCCCCTGTCCATGAGCGCTTGTCCATGAGCCCCTGTCCATGAGAGCCTTCCATGAGCCCCTGTCCATGAGCGCTTGTCCATGAGCCCCTGTCCATGAGAGCCTTCCATGAGCCCCTGTCCATGAGAGCCTTCCATGAGCGCCTGTCCATGAGCGCCTGTCCATGAGCGCTTGTCCATGAGCGCCTGTCCATGAGAGCCTTCCATGAGCGCCTGTCCATGAGCGTCTTCATCAGCGCTTGTCCATGAGCGCTTGTCCATGAGAGCCTGTCCATGAGCCCCTGTCCATGAGCGCTTGTCCATGAGAGCCTTCCATGAGCGCCTGTCCAAGAGAGCCTGTCCAAGAGAGCCTGTCCATGAGGGCTTGTCCATGAGGGCCTGTCCATAAGAGCCTGTCTATGAGCCCCTGTCCATAAACACCTATCCAAGAGTGCCGGTCCATGAGCGAAGTCTATGGAGGGACTCCACCCTCCCTGTGTACATACAGAGGGTTCACTTGTGGGAATGTCTGTAAAGAGACCCTTCCCCCTTCTGTATCTACCTATATACTGATCGTGGTTGCAATACTCTGCAGGCTACCATGCAAAATAATAAATGCCCCTTTGTTTTCCTTTATTACAATGTGTGCACTTATGGGATTTATCTTTATCTGGACTATGCCTTTAAAATGTCCCTATAGATGTAGATGAGAGGTGGCGACTGCTGCAATTTGGAAACAAAGTTATTTTTCATGCAGACAAATGTTACAACATCTCAGCGCAGGGGACAGCAGAGTGTTGGTGGAGCTCTGCCGCCATCTAGTGGCCGTTCCTCAGAACTGCATCACCCGAGAAATGCTCATTTGTTACTTTGTTAAAAATGACACTTAACCACTTCCTCTCCGGAGAAATTTCTTACTATTCGCACACGCACACACATGATAAAATCTGAATTTGTGGCTAGAAAACAGCTTTAGACCCCCCAACAATGATACATTTTCTGAAAGCAGAGGCCCTGTAGGATAAAAAAAAAATGCTAGTTGCAATTTTTTACGTCGCACGGTATTTGCGCAAATGTTTATCAAACCTGCCCGAGATCACGCTTGCCGGGGACCTCAACAGCTGCATCTGTCGGAAAATTTAAAGTGCCGGTGTCGGCACTGAACCGGACTGTCCGGGTGAAAACCGTACAGGTGGCAACCCTAGTGTCTGCCCCATCTTCCACCTCCACATTGCTGCCTCCTTCCAGCCATTACAGTTTTTGGCTCATTGCCCTCAAGTTCTGGTTCCGAATCTGCTCAGCCACTGCGTTGGCACTTGTGCTTCCCTGTGTCCTTACTCCTCCTGTCACCACTTCCAGGGGAGTTGGACAAGTGGTGCAAGGGTAGCCCCATGTTCAGCTTGGACTCCATCCAGGTACATGACCAGTGGCCTCTATAGGGGGGTGCGGGGGTTCGGCTCACACCCGCATGACACCATTGAATTGGAGGGCCATTGGAAATGACTGACAGTCATTTTGGTGTCACCTCCTCTGAAAAGTTGGGAACTCGGTCATGGACCAGGGAGCCTGACAGTTGCACGAGAGAGAAGGGAACGTCCCCTCCTCTCTCTGCCGGTGTTCATCACCAAGATGGCCGCTGGCAGGTAACAACACATGACGTCATCACGCGCATGTGCAATGAGGTCACGTGCATGCGCGATGACGTCACAACGGGGTGTCACCCAGTACCCACTCCGGGTGACCCCTCGCCTCGGGACGCCCCTGTACGTGACACATGTAGAAGGTAAGCTATACATGTGTAGCGCCCCCCGAGCCCCCATGAAAGGACTTTCTAAGCATAACGAACTGCTCAGTTTTCCGAAGGTCTGGATGGGAAGGGGGTGTAACACCGCGGATGTCAACTGGTTAATTATCTTCCAACATATTACAAATCTCACTGAAAGGTTTGGAAATGTTTGGGAATTTGTCCCAGCACCACCTCAGGCTTTGGAAAACAATTGTGACACATTGGATTTGGAGGCTTCCTATCCACTTGCAGTCAGGTCCTCAGATAATGAAGGATGGAGACTCTGTGCTTCTCCATTCCATATTCCCAAAATCATCACTAACACCAGCCAATGAGTGCCGAGCTTCTTCCCCAAGATCCTCCAGCAGAGACTTACATTGCTCTATAGAGATGGGAACGTGTTTATAACAAATCCCAAAATGATAGCAGAGCAAACATGGCGACGGACATTTCCCATAACGCCCCAGAGATTGGCATTACATACTGAGCCAGACATTTGGGTGAGTCAAACAACTGATAAGAGCAATGGAAGTGCAGAGTCTGAAATCCTCCTGTGACTGGATGTTGGGAGGTCTGATGCTGCCAGGAAATGTCAGTCTCCCTTCCGGGTAAAGCTCGTCCATGTGCACCTTGCTGGAAAGCTGGATATGAATTGACAAGTGCGTTTCCCATTCGTTTCACCATGCCTGTCGCAGCATCTCAGCTCCCTCTGGTGGTTGCATGTGGCCACATTCCTTCAGTCAGCCTGGCTACATGCCCCCCACAGCCTGGCTACTTGCCCCTCCCAGCCTGGCTACATGCCCCTCTCAGCCTGGCTACATGCCCCTCCCAGACTGGCTACATGCCCCTCCCAGCCTGGCTACATGCTCCTCCCAGCCTATCTACACGCCCCTCTCAGCCTATCTACACGCCCCTCTCAGCCTATCTACACGCCCCTCTCAGCCTATCTACACGCCCCTCTCAGCCTATCTACACGCCCCTCTCAGCCTATCTACACGCCCCTCTCAGCCTATCTACACGCCCCTCTCAGCCTATCTACATGCCCCTCACAGCCTATCTACACGCCCCTCTCAGCCTATCTACACGCTCCTCTCAGCCTATCTACATGCCCCTCACAGCCTATCTACATGCCCCTCTCAGCCTATCTACATGCCCCTCTCAGCCTATCTACACGCCCCTCTCAGCCTATCTACACGCCCCTCCCAGCCTGGCTACACGCTCCTCCCAGCCTGGCTACACGCTCCTCCCAGCCTGGCTACATGCTCCTCCCAGCCTGGCTACATGCTCCTCCCAGCCTATCTACACGCCCCTCTCAGCCTAACTACATGCCCCTCTCAGCCTGGCTACATGCCCCTCCCAGCCTGGCTTCATGCCCCTCCCAGCCTGGCTACATGCCCTTCACAGCCTGGCTCCATGCTCCTCCCAGACTGGCTCCATGCCCCTCCCAGGCTGGCTCCATGCCCCTCCCAGCCTGGCTACATGCCCTTCACAGCCTGGCTCCATGCTCCTCCCAGACTGGCTCCATGCTCCTCCCAGACTGGCTCCATGCCCCTCCCAGGCTGGCTCCATGGCCCGCTCAGCCTGGCTACATGCCCCTCTCAGCCTGGCTACATGCCCCTCCCAGCCTGGCTACATGCCCCTCTCAGTCTGGCTACATGCCCCTCCCAGCCTGGCTACATGCCCCTCTCAGTCTGGCTACATGCCCCTCTCAGCCTGGCTACATGCCCCTCCCAGCCTGGCTACATGCCCCTCACAGCCTGGCTCCATGCCCCTCCCAGACTGGCTACATGGCCCGCTCAGCCTGGCTCCATGCCCCTCCCAGACTGGCTACATGCCCCTCTCAGTCTGGCTACATGCCCCTCCCAGCCTGGCTACATGCAAACATGAGCATGAAATGAACCTGCTCCACCCAAAGGGCTTGTTCGGCAGCTCGCCAGCAAGTATCAATAAACAACACTCCATAGTAATAATATAACATGAAGCCCGAATGGAACCGGCCGAATGTACGAATGATCATAAAAAGAAGCCGCTCCACCGCAAACTGAAATCAACTAAATTCCTTCAAATGATCTCACGCGTTATAAACTACAAGACTGTGTGGGGTTTTTTTTTTTAACCATTTCACGGGCGCCGCAATTTGAAAGTCATGACATGTTTGGTGTCTGTTGATCCGGCGTGACGCCGACTTTTATATTCTACCCCCAGAAATTGTGTATTATGTTCTATTTCTGTGCACTTCATTTCATTTTATCCTAAATATACGGGTTTGATAAACATTTGCTCAAATACCGTGCGACATAAACAACTACAAGTGCCATTTTTACATTCTCCGGGGCCTCGGCTTTCAGAAAATATATCATTGTTCGGGGGTTCCGAAGCCGTTTTCGGATGTTATGCAAGAGTGAAGAAATTGCTCCGGGCGGGAAGTGGTTAATCCCAAGGCTCCCCACCTGGTCATGTGATCCGTCACATGACTTGTGAGGCTCCGCCCCCCTCCTGTACAGTTCTTTCCTAGCAGACTGTCACACTCCCCCCTGTAGCAGGCTCTGTGACTTGGACGGACGTTCTGCTGCGGTCGCGGTGTAATTGGTCCTCCTTGCGGTTGATCGGACGGACTTTGCGTTCAGGTGAGTGTGGCGTCGTGCCATGTGCACCCTCCCCCCATGTACCACCATGCACCGCAGCTGAGTGCCCCTGAGTCACATGGGCAGCCAGGGTGACTTTACCAAAGTGCTCACTGCCAGTAATGAGCCCTGACCGGTGTGTGCCGGCGGTGCAGACCACATGGTCATGCATGGTCGGTGCTGGAAGGCGGTAGAGCACGGCGGCGGACGGCATCACCACCATCCCACCCGTCCCTTATCTTCCATGGCCAGGGGCTGCCTGTGTTTGAAGGATAAGGACTGGCGGGGAGGGTCATGTGACGCAGCGGGGTCCCTCACCAGGAAAGGTGCTTTTTAACCCTTTCACTGCCAAGGCGGTTTTTGCTTTTTTTTTTTTTTTTGCACACTTTATAATACACATTTATATATTTTCTGAAAGCGCAGACCCTGTAGTAAACTTCTGCACAGCAGCGGATTATTTTTTTAGGTTACTGAAATTCGGATCCGTCAGGAATTCGGAGTCGATCCGAAGTTCTCGTTTTCAGAATTGAGATCTATTTGGATGGAGTTTTTTTTCAAACGTGAAATGAATAACAATAATAAAAAAAACAGTATGGAGTGTGTGCCCCCCCCCCCCCC
>NW_017309175.1:5528-10782 GCF_000935625.1 Nanorana parkeri | reverse complement strand
CCCCCGTACGTGTGGTAAGAATTTTAGGGGGGGGGAGAGGTCAATGCCCCTTCAGACCCTTGATCTGAGCAGCAGCCTGGCAGAGCACTGAAGGGGGGCGAGCGTGCGTTTTGTCCAAATGTCATTAATGATGAAGGAAAAAAAAAACCCAGCATGGGTTTTATATCAACCCCTTTAGGTCTGGTAGGAATTTTAGGGGGGAACCCAACACCCTTTAAAATCCCCTACCAGACCCATGATATGAGCAGCAGCCTGGCAGAGCAGTGAAGGGGGGCGAGCGTGCATTTTGTCATAATGTCATTTAATAATGAAGAAAAAAAAAAGCATGCGGCCCCCCCTCATTTATACCAGACCCTTTAGGTCTGGTAGAAATTTTAGGGGGGGCCCCATGCCAAAAACGGATGCAAATACCTTACCAGTGAAAATTCTGCACCATACCGGGCCACATGCCCTCAATATGAGGGGGGTGCTTTGTCAGGGGGGACCCCATGTCGATATCGACAAGGGCCTCTTCCCACAACCCTGGCCCGGTGGATGTGTGGGGTGGTCTGCAGGTAGGGGGGCTTATAGGAATCTGGGTGCCTTCTTTAAAGGAGAACTATGTGTTCAGGGCTTTTCCCCATAGTTCTCCTAAGGCCCCATTTACACTGAGCGATTCGCAAATCGCGTGTTTGTTGCGCGATTTGCATTTTGCGCGGTTTGAAGCGCAAATGGTTGCATTGAGCAAACTAGAATCGCGGCAAAATCCACTCCAAAAAGGGTCCTGCTGTAGCGACGCACGACCCGCGACGGACAGAGCCCCATTGCTACAGCTCGCGGTATACTGAGACGCCGCAGCTGAAGCGGATCCCGACATCGATGTCGAGATCCGCCCGGCTGCGTGGGGGCTGCATGCTGTTTTTTTTTAAAATTTATTTTCAAGTTTCACAACATTAATAACGCGACATTCGGGCAAAATTCGGACGCATCTGAATTTTCATTGTCAAATATACGGATACGTTCAAATCCATTATTTGTTTAATTTGGACATCAGACGCATCCACCATGTGCAATAAAATGGATGTTGGCTCTCTCCCCCCTATACCCACTGACACCTGGGATGCTGGTCCCAGCCCCCGCAGGAGGGGCAGTGGAGCCCGGGAAGATAAGGGGTGTCTCATCAGCTTTTAGAGGAAGGGGAAAAGCCACTGACGTAAGGCTTATGAGGTGGCCAGCTGGAAACGCAGGGCTGTAGCTACCATGGGGCGATTGAGGCACAGCTGAGAGGGGGCGCAGCCAGGGCCGGCCTAACTGCTCCCTCTCACCCCCGTTGCCATGGCGAGCACAGGGTGCCATTGGCAACAGGGGCACCAGGCGGCTAACCCAACCGTGGCGCATCGGGGGGAGAAGAGGAGCGGCACAGGCTCCAGCTTTTCCTCGGATCCCCGCTGCTCTCCCCCCACCTGTATCGGCAGAGGACTCCGTGTCTTCAATCTCTAGCCAGGGCCGGCCTGACTGCTCCCTCTCACCCCTGTTGCCATGGCGAGCACAGGGTGCCATTGGCAACAGGGGCACCAGCTTTTCCTCGGAACCACGCTGTTCTGCCCCCACCGGTATCCTGCAGAGGACTCCGTGTCTTCAATCTCTTTTTGTATTTCAAAAGGGAAGTTTCAGGTGTCTGTTTAGACCCTTAATATTTCCCCAAAGCCCAAACAGTAAAAGTAAATAATAAAAATGTATAAAAAAAGCCAACCCCCCCTACCACACACACACACACACACACACACACGCACACGCACACACACGCACACACTCACGGACACATATTACTATGTGCGCCTCCATTCTGGAGGGGGGCGTATGGCATCGCATACCGCACACGTCTGGGGGGGGACGGGGGGCACAACTTTCCATTCTTGCCTCGGGCACAAAAGGAGCTCGCTACGGCTCTGTGGAAACGGTTGTGTTCCGCCGTATGACATACGCCGGTGGCAGGGAAAGGGTTAATCTACTTTGTGCGTGTTGGAATGGGGGCAGCACACACAAAATTCCCGACGCGTGTGTTTAGCCGCGTGCAGATGGCAGGGGGGCGGTGGGTTGGTTTTTATCACTTTTTTGTTATTAATTTTTTTTTTCACTTTTTTTTTCAATTTTTTGTATTTTTCGTTTTTTATTTAATTTTTTTAATCAATTTTTAAGTTTTTTTTTTTTTTAATTATTTTTTTTACTTTTTCACTCGTTTATTTTTTTGCCTAACTTTATTGCTATCACGCAGTGGGAGCTAACAAGCCCCCTACGTGATGGCGTTTGGAGGTGACTTCGCTTCTCTTCGTGGAGCCTGCCCTGCAGAAGATGGAGTGCAGCATTTTGCGCGATCTCCTGGGCGGCTGAGACGGGAAGCGCTGCAGGTACGGCTCTCCTGTCTCATTAATCGCACAGAGCAGATCGGAGAACGGATATTCTCCAGTCTCCTCCTCACTCTCCATCCTGAAATCATTGCCAGGGACCCAGAAGAGTGGGGGACCCCGAAAACTACGGTGGGGGTGACCTACCCAGCACCCGGAACTGCATGTCCCTGGCATCGGGCAATAGGAATCCTGCACCCCTGAATTTCATTATCATCAATGATGACGACCTATGTAGAGATCACCTGAACTCCATACCACACGTACATTAGCCCCTCCCCCTGCCGGTGTTGGCGGGTAAATACAACAGACCTTCAGGCGCATTCTGATTGCATTCAGGACCAATTGTTTACTGCAATGATGCTTTGTGTTTTTTTAGGATGGGTGTGGAATGGTTTGGTTTCGGATATGCGGCTCTGGTCACCACCGGAGGTGTTATCGGCTATGTGAAAGCAGGTAAGTTCCCGAGTCCGAGAGTTGTGGTGACAACATCAGTAATGTGACCGTCGGCTGTTCTGTAGTTCAAATAAACACAAAGAACAAGAGAAATGTCACGCATCGTTCTCTATATTCACCGGAGCAGCAGCGACGCTCGGCGAGGTAAGTAAGAAGGAAAAAAAGAAAACATAGCGCAAGCTTCGGCGCTAGGCATCGGGGCATTTTGACAAGTACAAGTACTTGTCAAAATGCCCTGTATCGGGCCCGATTCCGATGCTAGCATTGGTATCGGGACATCCCTATTAGTGACCTGATATTACTATAGTGCACTTTCCGGCCTGCTGGTGGTATCCGGCCCTTGGACTGTGGTGGTTCAGCATGGTGACAGTGGCTGCACTGACCTCCAAGGCTGGTGTGTCCATTGCAAGCCATAGCCCAGTGCAGGTCAGCAATCGGACGTGTTTCCATTCAGTCCTTGGTTGCTAGGACCGCTGGCTTCCTAGCAACCAGTGACATCGGGGGTCCTCCTCTGCAGTGATTGGTTGCTAGGACAGCTGGGCGGTCAGTGAGGCTCATCAGAAAAAAACGGCTTCAATTTGCTCGGGGGAATAAAGATTGGACTCTGGAGCAATGGAAAAAGGTCATGTGATCTGCCCAGATTTACCCTGTTCCAGAGTGATGGGGGCAGGGCAGCCATCAGAAATTTTGGGGCCCCTTACACAGCTTTAGGCCTGGCCGAGACTCTGGGCTTAGTGACCCGCCGGACTCTGGGCTTAGTGACACGCCGGACTCGGGACCCACCTGAGATCCCATACATACCTGAGAGTGCTGCTGAAGAACACACCGTAGATGCCGCGCAGCCCATTTGAGACTCTATGGTGGGCTCTGCAGGGGTCTCAGGTAGGCTGGTCGGGGCTGCCTCTCTCTGCTGCTGGTGCCTGGCCTCCTCTGCCGCCGGACTGACCGGAAGTGACGTGCTGTCACTTCCGGCTGGTTCGAGATCAGAACACTGGCGGCACTGCTGGGGCCCCAGCCTGTGGGGCAAGTGTTTATGATCTGGGGTGGCTGCAGTTGGTCAGGTCTAGGTTCAGCAACATTATGTGCCCAATAATGTCAGCTGCCACCTGAATATACGGAATGATTAGATTTCCCATCAATGGCTTTCTTCTTCCCTGATGGCACATTGGGCATATTCCCAGATGACAATGCCGGGACTCATCGGGCTCAGATTGTGAAAGAGTGGTTCAGGGAGCATGAGACGTCATTGTCACACATGGATTGGCCACCACAGAGTCCAGACCTGGACCCCATGGAGAATCTTTGGGATGTGCTGGAGAAGACTTTACACAGCGCCCCGACTCTCCCATCATCACTACAAGATCCTGGTGAAAAATGAATCCAGCTCTGGATGGAAATAAACGTTGTGACATTGTATAAGGTTATGGAAACGATGCCGCGGCGAATGTGTGACGTAATCAAAGCTAAAGGCGGTCCAATGAAATATTAGAGTGTGTGACTTTTTTGGCCGGGCGGTGTGTTGCCGCAATCTGATAGTCCGATGCTGCTCTGTGTTACACACACTATGTACTATGTCATTGTCTTAGAAAACCGTAAAATATGTCTTCTTATATCTGTCATGGACTGCAGTGTACCTGGTTGTACATTTCACTTTTTTTTTTTCTTTTGTCAAATTTTGTTTTTAGGTAGTGTTCCATCACTCGCTGCTGGCCTACTTTTTGGAGGTCTAGCTGGTCTGGGGGCCTACCAGATGTCTCAGGATTCCAAAAATGTTTTAATTTCACTGAGTAAGTTGTTGATGGTGGTGGTTGTGTTGATGTTGGTGGGGGAGGTGTTGGTGTTAGTGGTGTTGAGGGAGGTGGTAGTGTTGTTGTTTGTGTTCTTGTTGGTGGTGTGTTGTTTGGGGAGGTGGCGGTGTTGTTGGTGGTGTTGATGGGGGAGGAGGCGTTGGTGGTTGTGTTGTTGTTGGTGGTGGTTGTGTTGTTGGTTTTGGTGCTTATGTTGGGGGAGGTGTTGGTTGTGTTGTGGGAGGTGGCAGTGGTGGTTGTGTTGTTGTTGGTAATGGGGGAGGTGGCAGTGTTGGTGGTTGTGTTGGTGGGGGCTGTGTTGTTGTTGTTGGTGGGGGAGGTGTTGGTGTTAGTGGTGTTGAGGGAGGTTGTGGTGGTGTTGGTGTGTTGTTTGGGGAGGTGACGGTGTTGTTGGTGGTTGTGTTGTTGGTTTTGGTGCTTATGTTGGGGGAGGTGTTTGTTGTGTTGTTGGTGATGGTAGTTGTGTTTGTTGTTGGTGATGGTAGTTGTGTTGGTGATGGTAGTTGTGTTGGTGATGGTAGTTGTGTTGTTGTTGGGGGAGGTGGCAGTGTCGGTGGTTGTGTTGTTGTTGGTAATGGTAGTTGTGTGTTTGTTGGGGGAGGTGGC
>NW_017309175.1:5238-5503 GCF_000935625.1 Nanorana parkeri | reverse complement strand
TTGTTGCTGGTAATTGTGTTGTTGGGGGAGGTGGTTGTGTTGGTGGTGGTAATTGTGTTGTTGGGGGAGGTGGCAGTGTTGGTGATGGGAATTGTGTTGTTAGTGGTGGTGATTGTGTTGTTTGTAAGTATAACATTGTGTTTGGCTTTTGAATAGAGAGGTGAAAGGTTAGAACACGTGTTGGGGGTTTTAATGCGGGGCGGGTGCTTGTTATGAAGTGTTATTACAATCAGATGGGTCGGTATAGTGATGCTCATTTCCACTA
>NW_017309175.1:0-5198 GCF_000935625.1 Nanorana parkeri | reverse complement strand
CCCCCCAGCCCCCCATAAATGATTTGGCTTTCACTGTACAAGTTTCATTGCTGCCGTTATTTCCTTTCAGTACACCATAAGATCTGCTCATGTAGAATGTCCTGCCCTCGGGTGATGGGTCTCCCTGGGAAGGAGCAGCATTGTCACCTTAGGAAGGGTGCTCCCACTGAGGACTCGTGTGCCTCCATATACAGCTGTACACATACTTCCTCTGTACTACCCACAGCTGCCTTGATTAATGGAGGCTCTCAGACTGACCACAGCTAGGAGAAGCATAAGGCATGATGGGACTTGTAGTCCAGGCTGACCTGCATTGTAGAAGTGAATTATGTTTTATCATTTCTTTATTAAAGTGCTTGGTCATGCGCTTCTTAAATTGTAATGTCTACTATTGCATTGGCTACAAATTAAAGGTCTTGCCCGTTTTCTGTATTCCAGTTGCTTCCGGCACGTTGGCTGGCGTTATGGGTTACAGGTTTTACAACTCTGGAAAGCTCATGCCGGCCGGACTTATCGCTGGCGCCAGGTACGTACACGTCATTGGACTCTTCACACTTTTCAGATGACTGGGTACAAAGCAGAACAACTGGCCTTCCTATTATATTTCGGGTGTACACCAAGATGATGAGCAGCCGTGAATGGAAAGTTTTTCCTTTAACACTTAGGGAACAAAGGACTTTTTTTGGGAATGGTGCAGGCGCGGCACGGCGCTACTCCTCAGCCATGAGCCAAGTGAAATCCATTATGGATGGAGAAGGGGAGGAGCTATGCTGTTTAGGAACAGATTTCCTTATTAAGGTCCTGGAAATTGAATGATGAGTTTTAGATCTCCTTCAAGAGGAACTGAAAGCTGTGCCCAAGAAAAGTCAAGGACAAAGAACTAGTCACCAGTATTGATGTGGTTTCCCCAAATTATGGACTCGCCATGCCTTGTGGCTCTGATTTAACAGGCGATCTTCACTGTGTGGCCCTGCCAGGCTTCCCAAAGCCTTTCTAGCCCAAAATGTTTTCCTGCTGACCTGTCTTCATGGTATACATATGCGCCATGGTCCTGTTTATTCCTATTGCTGACCCATTTTACGGCTATCCAGTGGAATACAGCCAACCTATGGGAATGAATGGCGGCCACGGCACATGCATGCACTGTGAAGTTAGGCAGCTGGTGACCTTTTCGTTGGGGGCAGGGCCACAAAGTGAAGCATTGTTCTCTATATTACTGACCTGACATTACTATAGTGCAGACCTGGGCATTTTACGGGCCTGCGGGTGGTATCCTTGGTCTGTGGTAGTCCGGCACACCAAGCTGCGCTCTGTTATGGGTGGCTGATGGTGGATGCACTGGCCTCCAAGGCTGGTGCATCCATTCCAAGCCATAGCGTTATACTTGCCCCAAGATCAGCTTTAAAAGTCACTGCAAGATGCATGCCGATACTTTTTATTTCATCAGAAAGCCCTCATCAGTGCGCCCTTCGAAACTGCTTTCATTGTTACTAAGAGCATGACTTGCCTAATCTTAGAAGTATTGCCTAGATACCACCCTCCTGTCTCTGCCATTAAAGGAGAACTATGGGGTTAAGGCTTTTCCCCATAGTTCTCCTTAGGGTAACGGGAGGACACAAACGAGCGTCCTGCCATTAAGAGGAAAAAAGAAATAATTTATCCTTGCCCAAATACACTGACAAGCTCAACCTCCTCTCTCCGATGCTGGCAGAAGTGATACAGTGTGCACCTGTTACTATTTTAAGCAGGGGCTTGCTGTATCCAGCTTCTGACATGATAAGCAAAATTGGGGGGGGGGGTGCCCGAGTTTAGTCTTGCTTAGAGCAGCACAAAACCTAAATACACCGCTGGGTGAACCATCAACTTCAAGGAAGGATGGCGGCGAACCATTATCTTGGAGGAAGACGTGGTTGGAGAAATGTTTTTTTGAAGCATCGGAGATCACTAAACGTTTTGGTGAAATCAAATAATAAAAAAGATCAACAGAAGAAGTCGCGGATATGTTTAATGGTGAAAGGTAAAGCGTTTTCACATGCACAATGCGCAGAGAACTCGAGGGATAGGGATTAAAGGAGAACTATGGGGGTCAGTGTTTTTCCCCATAGTTCTCCTTAGGGTAACGGGAGCACACAAACTAGCGTCCTCCCGTCACCCAAAGCTCAGTATATAGGGAGCTACAGCTCGCGGTATACTGAGACGCCGGAGCGGATCCCGACATCGATGTCGAGATCCGCCCAGCTGCGTGAGTGACAGCTGGCTCTGCCTATCTAGAGGCAGAGCCAGCTGTACCCGCCCCCTCCCCCGTCCGTTCCGCCAGTCAGCGCTGGCAGATCGGAGCGGGGAGAGGGGAATCCAGCCCCTCCCCCTGTCACGGCAGAGAGCCGTGACAGGATAGAGAGGTGAGCGAACGCCAGTATGTGTTCCCTCACCTCCCGATCTACTGAGCCGACCTGTGACAGTCTCATTGACACAAGTCGGCTAGAACTATGAGGTGAGTGGAAAGCACCCCCCTCCCCCTCATAGTTCTCCTATAACCTGTTGTGAAGCCTTAAGAAAACCTCATCAGTGAGACTAATCAGAAAAAAAAGGCTTCAATTTGCTAGGGAGCATAAAGATTGGACTCTGGAGCAATGGGAAAAGGTCATGTGATGAGTCCAGATTTACCCTGTTCCAGAGTGTGGGGGGCATCAGGGTAGGAAGAGGGATGGATGAAGTCATGCACCCATCATACCTAGTGTCTACCGTACAAGCTTTAAGGGACAGTGCTATGATCTGGGGTGGCTGCAGTTGGTCAGGTCTGGGTTCAGCAACATTATGTCCCCAAATAATGAGGTCAGCTGCCACCTGAATATACGGAATGATCAGGTTTTTTCATCAATGGCTTTCTTCTTCCCTGATGGCACATTGGGCATATTCCCAGATGACAATGCCGGGACTCATCGGGCTCAGATTGTGAAAGAGTGGTTCAGGGAGCATGAGACGTCATTGTCACACATGGATTGGCCGCCACAGAGTCCAGACCTGGACCCCATGGAGAATCTTTGGGATGTTCTGGAGAAGACTTTACACTGCGCCCCGACTCTCCCATCACTACAAGATCCTGGTGAAAAATGAATGCAGCTCTGGGGGGAAGGAAACATTGTGACATTGTATAAGGTTATGGAAATGATGCCGCGGCGAATGCGTGACGTAATCAAAGCTAAAGGCGGTTCAACAGGATATTAGGCCGTTTGGCTTTTTTTGGCCGGGCGGTGTGTATTTATAGTACAGATTGCGCTAAAGGGAATTTTACTGCACACAATATACGCAGCACAGTGGTGTAGTGGTTAGCGCTTCTGCCTTGCAGTACTGGGGGTCCCTGGTTTGCATGTTCTCCCGGTGCTTGTGTGGGTTTCCTCCGGGTACTCCGGTTTCCTCCCGCCATCCAAAGACATGCTGGAAGGTTAACCAGTTGACATCCGCGGTGTTAAACCCCCTTCCTGGCCAGGCCATTTTTCAGTATTCAGCGTTGTGGTACTTTGACTGACATTTATTCCGTCATGCAGCGCTGTACTGAAATTCATTTTATATCATTTTTTAGGGACAGATAGAGCTTTCTTTTGGTGGTATTTATTCACCACTGGGGGGGGTTATTTTTGTTACTATATTAAGGAAAAATCACCGAAATGTAGAAAAAAAAAAACAGTTTCCCCTATATTAAATTCTAAAACATTTATTATTACCCAATTTTTTGGTAAAATATAAAAGACCGGGTCACGTCGGGTAAAAAGACACCAAACATGTCAAGCCTTAAAATTGCGTGCGCGCGCGAAACCTCAAAAAAATGATAATACCCCAAATTGGCCATAGTCGACTCTTTAAAAGCTGTTACCGCTCATCAGTTTAGTGTTATCAGTGATTGATGGCCCTAAAATGATCGCTCTCACTGCGACGTTCGCGGCGATATGTAACGTGTGTAGCGCAATTGTCGTTTTAGCGCAGGACGCGTATTTACGTTTATATCTGCGTAAACGTGGGGGTGGGGGAGTTAAACATTTTGGGGTTTTTTTTAAAATGTGACTTTTATTATATTTTACTTTTTTATTTATATATATTTTTGCACTTAGTTATTGCTATTACATAGAGGATAACAATCCCCTTATATAATAGCACAGGTTCACTGACAGGTCCTCTTTATGGAGACATTAGGGGTCTCTAGGACCCCTAATGTCACCTGGGGACCCCAAAAGATGCTGATGAAGCAGAGATCTGCTTTATCAGCTTCTTTTCTCTGGCTATAGCAGCCAGATGACTGACAGGTGAATGCGGATGTAATACACATTACTTCTGCATTCACAGCCCGGAGGGAGGTCAGCAAGGAGCTATGGAGCCGCCGATCGTCTATATGTGAAACACCCGGTAACGGGTGTTTGCATTGATCGCGTCTTTTCTGCCCGTGCACGCCCGCGAGCAGAAAAAAAATGCCGTCCGGAGACGGCAACCCGCCAATGCTGCAGTGCCGTCCGTCTGTTTTTTTACAACGGGTGGACGGCAAGTGGTTAATTAGCGCCTCTCTAAATTGGCCTTCGTATGTGAGATAGGGACCTTAGATTGTAAGCTCCTTGATTGTAAGGACTGATGCGAATGTGCAACTATGTAAAGTGCTGCGTAAATTGTCGGCGTGATATAAATAGCTGTAATAAATAAATAAAATATACTCCCCGATTTTTGGGCTGAACTTTCCCCTGTGTTAACATTGGGCAGGTGCTAGGTACTCTTTATGGAGACATCGGGGGTCTATTAACTACAACAATGGCGGGTCGCGTTTATTTAGCCTCTTGGGCTCAGCTTAAACATAACTTTACTAGGAAGGAAGCCGAGCCCTAGTAGGGACATGAAGTGATGCCCCCGTCATGCCTAGTGTCTACCATACAAGCCTGTAGGGGGCAGTATTATGAAGCGTCTGACTCATAAGCACTACTATATGAGATTTACATGGAACCACACTTGCACAGTAGCAGTAAGAGTCAAGACTGCATAGAGCTGCGGTCGGCAACCTTTCGGACCACTAAATTCATAATTTTAAATCCTGCGGACCACTAATATGATTTTTTTAAAATATATATATTCCCATATTTTTTGTTTCCTCACATTATAAATATATTCTCTCTCTCTTCCCTCTCTTTCTCTTCCCTCTCTCTCTTTCTCTTCCCCCTCTC
>NW_017309174.1:57016-92310 GCF_000935625.1 Nanorana parkeri | reverse complement strand
GAAAGCTTGGAATGATATAGAATCCTCAGTCCTCTGACAAACTAGATAGGTCTAACAGAGTTAGAAGGGTATACTTGAATTTAAATTCCTGCATATTTCACACTTGAATTCCTGGGCCTAACTGTCAATCCATTTGGAAAAAGGTTTTATTTTATTTACTGTTAATAACCTGGAACATAGGAGGAAGTTGGTTTCAAGCCGGGGAAAGGGTCGGTCTGCCCAGAATGGTTGGGGAGTCTGGAGGGAAGGTGATATCTTTACTATAGACTGCCATGCGTCGGATTCTACTCTCTATTGTTTTTTTTAAATTTTATTACTTATATAGATTTGTTACTATATGGTTGTTTCTTTTTTTTAGTACTTTATTTTATTTTATTTTCTTTTATATATTCATAGGAAAGTTTGCTGAGATCATAGCATACACTGCACTCACCCCTGTCGTTGAACTGTAGACACTATATATCCTTAAGAAGTGCTTGTCATTTAGAAAAATAATATTCTCTTTAACTATGCTTACCACGGTTTGCATGTTTTGCTTTTGTACTGGACTGGTGTATGATGTCTTATATTTTGATGTCAGATGCTTTGTATATGCTGCTTGACTCAATAAAAAATTGTTAATCATTAAAAAAAAAAAATTGTATACATGCTCCAATATTTTTGAGAATATTTTTTGTTGGGATCTGGGCCCCCGGCCCCTCCCCCTCCTTTTTTCTAATCTTTAATACATACATATATATGCAAAAACTCTGTGTTTTCCAATTATGGAGCTGCACTCTATTGAAATGCTACTCATATACAATGGTTAAATGTTCTCTACATACTAAAACATCTTTTATCCTGATCACCAAACCCCTAAGTAATGTTTATTATTTATAAACATTTATGAGAATTTATCTGTAACTTCTGATTCTTTGAAATCTTTGGGCATATATACACACATAGCCAATGAATCACCCGAAGAAAGTAAATGTACTTTTTTGTAACAGCTATCGTGACTGTCAGGGAGTGGATATCTAATTACGTTGATTCCACCGGGATCTCATTTCCCTTTCTGCCCTAAGATCGAGGCTGTAACATCTGACAGCAATTACTACGCTTTGCAGTTTCCCCCTTTTGTTTGCGTCTCACGTCTATGTGGTTTGTTTCCGCCCCATTCTGGGGCGGGACGGCATCACATTATGTTCGGAGCTCAGCACATAAAATGACCGCAATTGCGGTCAGCTGTATTGACATCTGGGAGAAAAACAGCAACACATTTGTAAGGGACGTACCCTGGTGGGGTCTGGTGCCGGCGTCCGTCGCGGGCCTGTGCGGGGACAGCGGGTTCCTCCTGCCCCGGGTCGCTCACGGCGGGTGATTGCCTCGGGTGACAGAGCCGTGGTCGTACTGCGCAGGCGCGTTGTGGATCGCCGGCATCTCTCTCTCTGCCGGGATCTACGTCCTGCGCAGACGCGCCCTGTAGCTCCGCCCCCTCTAGAGCGAGCTCTCGGCTTAAAGCCGCCGCTCATTAGTTGATCGGCGTCTCGCTATTGATGTAGCAGGACGCTGATCAACTCAGCGCTCCCTTCGCTCCTCCGGGACCTGGACTATCAAGTCACTACCTGACTGGAAACGCAAGTACCCTGGGCTACAGCTAACAATAGCACCAGATATCAAAGTGTCATTTCCATATCAACTGCTTTGAATACTCCTAATTGCTGGCTTAAACATCCACTGCTGTGAATGCTCATACTTGCTGGTTATACTATCCACTGCTGTGAATACTCTTAAATGTTGGCTTTAACATCCACTGCTGGGAATGCTCATACTTGCTGGTTGTACTATGCATACTGTGAATGCTCATAATTGCTAGCATACTATCCACTGCTGTGAATACTCATCAATGCTGGTTGTATTACCACTGCTGCGCATACTCTCCATTAATGGCTTAAACTCAACTGCTGTGAATACTCCTCATTACTGATTAACCTAACACTGCTGTGCATACTCACCATCGCTGATCATTAACCCCTGCTGAGGTAAATACCCCAGTGCACGGACTCATTTACTTACTCCAGCTTGAACCGCACACTCTGTGGTAACCAAGCCTTCTGTCACGTCTACTGTAATCGGTCGCACTGGAGCGCAACTTCGGTTCCTCCCACTGAACCCATGGAGCTTGGCCTCATCAGAGGTCCCATATCACGGGATGAAAGAGCCAGACGCAGAAATCAGAACCTCTGCATGTATTGCGCTGCAGCAGACCACCTAGTGGACGAATGTTCCGCTGTAAGAAGGAAGAATGCAGGTAAGTCTCCTCGCATTGCCAAAATGTATTCACCACATCAGAACTCAACCAGTTACATTTATGTATCCTTATCCCTACAGTGGGAACAAAGAAGACTACAGGTTGATGCCATGATCGATTCTGGCGCATGCGGATGCTTCATAGACGCCCAACTGGTCCTTTAGAATCGCATCCCAACCTGCAAGAAATTTAAACCACTGGCAGTCAGCTTCATAGACGGAACTACCTTATCCTCAGGACCTATTGAGCTGCAAACGTTACCGCTCTTGGTGGTTACAAAAGACAACCACCGGGAATACCTGGACTTTGATGTTGTTCCTTCTCCAGTTTTCCCCGTCATTTTGGGTCTCCCATGGTTGAGACTCCACCAGCCAACCCTTAATTGGAAGGAGAATACACTACGTCTCAACTCCGACTACTGTCAAGACACCTGTTACCCCTCAAAATTCCTCATGCACCTAAACCCAACAGAAATTCCCCATCATTACCGGGATTTCCAGGATGTCTTCAACTCCAAGAATGCAGACGTATTACCTCCCCATCGGTCTTACGACTGTCCTATCGACCTCCTGCCAGGGAGCGTAATCCCTGTAGGAAGAATCTATCAACTATCCCAACCTGAACTGAACCACCTCAAAACCTATCTTGAGGAGAACTTAAAAAAAGGGGTTTATTCGCCCTTCCACCTCCCAGGAGCGGGAATGTTTTTCGTCCGAAATAAGGACAACACCCTCCGGCCAATCATAGACTACCGAGCACTGAATACATTACGATAAAAAAACGCTACCCTCTGCCCCTCATACCAGAACTCATCGAACGTCTCCAGACGGCACGTGTTTACACCAAGCTAGATTTAAAAGGGGCCTACAACTTAATCCGTATGAGGGCAGGAGACGAGTGGAAAACGTCTTTTAGGACCCGTTACGGGTTGTTCAAATATTCAGTCATGCCTTTTGGATTAAGCAATGCTCCGGCCACTTTTCAATGCTTCATCAACGACATCTTCAGGGATCTCCTCGACATCTGTGTGGTCATCTATTTAGACGACATCCTGATTTACTCAGACAATCTACACGACCACCGCAAACACGTGTGTTGGGTTCTGTCCAGTAGACTTGTGCGCCATCAAAAAATTTGTTCTGTTTTGTTTCGGAATATCCGTTATTTCGTATTTCGTAATTCGTAACTGAACTAAATTCGGATTCGTACGAAATACGAATTTTCGTTAGTGGCGGTTATATTTTCGGAAATTTACGAACATTCGTATTCGGAAACTGCCATTCGGATTTCGGATGCTCCGAAATTCGGAATTTCAGGAAAATTTGTACGAATTTCGATTCGTAACGAAACGAATCGCACATGTCTACTGTCCAGGCTAAGAAGCCATCGGCTGTATGCTAAACTAGAGAAATGTATTTTCGAAGAGCAGACGGTTCCTTTCCTGGGTTACATAATCTCCCCCGAGGGCATACAGATGGACATCTCCAAAATAGAATGCATCTTGAATTGGCCAGTGCCACACTCCCGGAGAGCGTTACAACGCTTTCTCGGATTCGCAAATTTTTTTATAGGAAATTCATCAAGGGGTTCTCCTGTACGGTTAAACCCCTCTCCAAGCTCACTAGTAGTAAGGTGGGATTTGCCTGAACAAAAGAGTCCCAAGTAGCCTTTGATGAGCTAAAACGGCGCTTCACCACCGCTCCAATACTAAAGTTGCCAAATCCTTCTTTCCAATACATCCTCGAGGTCGATGCCTCTGAGTCGGCTGTGGGTGCTGTGCTGTCACAGAGAGAATCACCTTCCTCTCCGATGCATCCAGTAGCTTTTCACACCAGGACACTCAATTCTGCCGAACAAAACTATCCCATCGGGGAAAAAGAACTTCTCACCATAAAAGACGCACTTGATACCTGGAGACACTTACTAGAGGGTTCAGCACATCCAGTTATCATCTACTCGGACCATCGCAACCTACAGTACCTAAAATCCACCAGAACGCTGTCCGCACGTCAGGTACGCTGGAGTCTTTTTTTCGATAGATTTGATTATATCATAACATACCGACCTGGTTCGAAGAACGGCAAGGCTGACTCTCTCTCCAGGATTTCCAATGGCACTCCAAATTCTGTTACTACTTCCATCATATCCCCGGATAGAGTCATCGCCACCACCATAGCACTGAAAGAACAGCTCCGGAGCGAACAAGGGGCAGTGGCCTGTCCTCCCCCCGGTCTGGAGTCTGATGATGAGGGGCTCTTGCACCGCAACGGGAAGCTCTATATTCCTCCTTCCATGCACGTGCAGGTCCTCAAACTCCTACATGATTCCCCAACCGCGGGTCATCTGGGGGTTCGCAGGACTCTTGAGATGGTGATGCGATATTTCTGGTGGCCAAAAATGCGTTCAACCATTAGTGAATATGTCTCCACTTGTACGATTTGTGCCTCATGTAAGCATGAGCGACGACCTCCCTATGGGCTACTCACTAGCCTCCCCATACCAAACCGGCCTTGGGAGGTGGTGTCGATGGATTTTATTGTTGATCTTCCTCTATCCAGTCACCAGAACACCATCCTCGTGGCAGTTGATCATCTCACCAAGATGGCACATTTCATACCACTCCCTCATCTCCCTAACGCTAAAGAGACTGCCGATGCCTTCATTGCACATGTGTACAAGCTGCATGGAGTACCCGCTCGGATCATAACTCGCAATTCACCTCTAGATTCTGGAACACGCTCTGTCGGAAGCTCAGGATAGAGCACCGGCTCTCCAGTGCCTTCCACCCACAGACTAACGGCCAAACTGAAAGGACGAATCAGAGTTTAGAGCAGTATCTCCGCTGCTATTGTACGCACCTTCAGGATGATTGGGCGGAATTGTTGGCACTAGCGGAGTTCTCCTACAATAACGCTGTCAGCGCCTCCACACGGTGCACTCCTTTCCATGCCAACTACGGGTTTCATCCCGTTCCTCTTCCTCTGGACCTCATTAGTTCCCATAACCCTTCGGCAAACACCTACATAGCCAACCTGCAACAGAACTTGACGGACCTCAGGAACAATATTAAGAGGACCCAGGAGGGCCAGAAGGCCTCCTACGATCTCAGGCGCCGACCGCCTCCTCGCTATGCAGTGGGGGACTTTGTATGGCTGTCTACCCAGAATTTGAGGTTGAGAATCCCTTCAAAGAAATTTAGTAAGCTTTTCATCGGTCCTTATGCTATTGAGAAGGTTGTGAACGACGCAGCAGTCTGCCTGGCTCTGCCCGACGACCTGCGGGTACACCCCACCTTCCACGTCTCCCTCCTTAAGCTGTTCCGTCGGGATCCTTTCCAGGGTCGGGTGCCTCCGGCACCGTCAACTGTCCTCATAGACGGGATTCTGGACTATCGCTGGTACCGGAATCGGTTGCAGTATCTCGTCAGGTGGAAGGACTGCGGTCCCAAAGAAGATGCGTGGGAAGATTCCCGTGACGTCCACGCCGAAGCCAGGGTCTCCCGTTTCCACAGGCGTTATCCTCAACGTCCTTCGCCTGGTAGGAACCCTGGCAGGGTTCCCTTAAGGAGGGGGTACTGTAAGGGACGTACCCTGGTGGGGTCTGGTGCCGGCGTCCGTCGCGGGCCTGTGCGGGGACAGCGGGTTCCTCCTGCCCCGGGTCGCTCACGGCGGGTGATGGCCTCGGGTGGCAGTGCCCGTGGTCGTACTGCGCAGGCGCGTTGTGGATCGCCGGCATCTCTCTCTCTGCCGGGATCTACGTCCTGCGCAGGCGCGCCCTGTAGCTCCGCCCCCTCTAGAGCGAGCGCTCGGCTTAAAGCCGCCGCTCGTTAGTTGATCGGCATCTCGCTATTGATGTAGCAGGACGCTGATCAACTCAGTGCTCCCTTCGCTCCTCCGGGACCTGGACTCTCAAGTCACTACCTGACTGGAAACGCAAGTACCCTGGGCTACAGCTAACAATAGCACCAGATATCAAAGTGTCATTTCCATATCAACTCCTGTGAATACTCTTAATTGCTGGCTTAAACATCCACTGCTGTGAATGCTCATACTTGCTGGTTATACTATCCACTGCTGTGAATACTCTTAAATGTTGGCTTTAACATCCACTGCTGGGAATGCTCATACTTGCTGGTTGTAATATCCACTACTGTGAATGCTTATAATTGCTAGCATACTATCCACTGCTGTGAATACTCATCAATGCTGGTTGTATTACCACTGCTGCGCATACTCTCCATTAATGGCTTAAACTCAACTGCTGTGAATACTCCTCATTACTGATTAACCTAACACTGCTGTGCATACTCACCATCGCTGATCATTAACCCCTGCTGAGGTAAATACCCCAGT
The DNA here is from genome assembly GCF_000935625.1 of Nanorana parkeri. Lineage (NCBI taxonomy): Eukaryota > Metazoa > Chordata > Amphibia > Anura > Dicroglossidae > Nanorana > Nanorana parkeri. The sequence continues at coordinate 85,668 of NW_017309174.1, read as the reverse complement.
GCACGGACTAATTTACTTACTCCAGCTTGAACCCCACACTCTGTGGTAACCAAGCCTTCACACCTTAGCGGGGAATGATGCGAGGCAGCTCCCTCTCAGCCTCTCCTAAAAACGGGGCAAGCGAGGTGCAGCTGCCACTCTGATACCCGTACCCTCAACACCACAGTTGAGATCCATATATCGTTAGTTAAACCGGAACGAACCTTACAACATTACAGCACAAGAGGTATTTTGTTCCGTTCTCATAGGAGTTGCTACATTGTAAATCCTTATTGTATTACACTATTTCGAACCTTGAATCTGTGACTGCTGCTATCTTTTGCGGTTCACAGTATTCAACCTCCTTTCAAGCAACTTCATCTGACTCACCTAATTTCTTCATCTACAATCACACTTGAGTTTTCACTGAGCATCTATAGTATACAGCCATGGGACCCTTATCTCACCGCTGGCCATTTTTCAAATGATTTGTTACCTTTTATCATGATTGTTTTTGTTTTTGTTTTTTGTCCTTTATGGTATACTTTTTGGCTCACTCATTTGTGTTCCACTTTTTATCACCAATGTTTCCAATCAATTAATGATGACTCTCCCTTTATCTCACATTCAATCTTAGAGATTATTCCTCTCTCCACAATTACCTTTGTCCTTATTAACTACCTCTAACCACTACCACTTTTCCCCTATGCTTGACCACTCAACAAGGGCCTATTTCATTTAAATTCATCTTTACATCCGTCATTACCCCCTCCATTACCCCACATTCAAATTAACACACATTTTAATTAATATACTTTTACACATAGGTATTATTACATCCCTACTTTTATCACATAAACTTTCAAATACTAGTTTTTCATCACCCCTGTCCTTTTCCCCTTCCCCTTTTCCTCCTTTTTCTGTTGCTTACCCCCCCTTGGAACTAATGACCACCACACATATGTAATTTTAGCAGAACATTATAGCCTCGAATCTAACAACGTCTGCTGTTGCTGCCTCTCGCCTGACGACTACAGTGTGCTATCTCCGACGCGACCCCTCCACCTGCTTCGTGTGTGGCAATCCCTGCTCGACAGAATCAATTCCTGTCTGAACACAAAACAGTTGCTCCTATCACATTCGTGTGCTTGTGCCTTCTGATCAATTGATTGTGAAGATATATATACGTAAGCATTCAACATCCTATCTTTAATATTACTGCATCTAATGTGATTGGCCTAATGAATGTAAATGATGATTCTGCTATAAAATTAGGTGCGGCTACCTAATCTCATCACATATGGGTTTTTCCCGTTTTTCCTATTTTCTACTCTAGGATACATATATATCTTTCCTCTGCTCTCTTCCCCTGAAAAAGCCCCGTTTGGGCGAAACATGTTGGGACATATAGGAGCACTCATATAATTTCGAAAACAAGCAACTGCAGATCTTATAACTGTACGGTATTGTCACCAGATGGTGAATGCATCCGCATATGTTTTATCTGTGATTTCTTTTTGACCTTTTTGTTTTTTAATAATGTTCTAAACGATATTTCAAATAAATGTTTTTCTAAGATTTTATCTCTGAGGTCTGGGATTGTTTTCTAAAAAGCCCCTTTTCCTTTCACCCTTTGGGCATTTGCACACCCCACTGGGGAAATATCCTCTTTTTCTACATTACAGGTTAATAAGGCTCCTGGGCCAGATGGGTTTACAGCCCTATTTTTTAAACAGTTTGAGGATCAAATAAGACCTTTTTTACAAAAGTTTGCAATTCAGTCACAGAGAATTCAGTCACAGAGAGCTGCCCTTTCCCCACACAGACATTGGAGGCACATATATCTGTACTCCCACAACCAGAGAAAGATTTATCAGAATGTGGACACTTTCACCCAATTTCTCTTATACATATCGACCTGAAAATATATGCAAACGTACTGGCTATTAGGCTAAAAAAGGTCCTACCTAAAATTATTCATCTGGACCAAACCGGATTTGTTCAGGGGAGAGAGGCTAGAGATACCACTGGGGTTTTCAACTTAATAGAACTCGCACAGAAAGAAAATATACCACTTTGCCTTCTGTCAATTGATGCTGAAAAAGCATTTGACAGAGTAAACTGGATCTTCCTCAGAGAGTCCCTACTGCATGTGGGTTTGGGAGAATTATTTGTGTCTAAGGTGATGGCATTATATACACAACCATCTGCAAGGGTAAGGGTGAATGGGGAATTGTCTACCTCCTTCCCGATTTTTTTTGAATAAACTTTTTTTATTTTTATACAGTCAGTATAGGATTTACAAAGTATTGTCTCATATACCAAATGGACAATAAAAGTAAAATATACAGAGAAGGAAACAGCATAATGATCGAATCATTTTCACATGTTAGCTTTCACTGTTAGGGGTAAAGTACCGCAACCTCAGATCATCAAGACAAAAGAGTAAGAGTAGAGTAAGAGCATTTGCAATCCAACTAGGACTCCATTTTACTACTGGTAGACTCCTCAAGGTGAGCGGTATACACTCCTTCAATAAGAGAAAATTGCCTGTCCAGCTCATTTTTCACCCAATTTTTAGCACATATTAGTGACTAAACTGTATGTATCGCAGGAAGGTGCACATGAAGTTAAGTCATGGACATATTTATCATTAGGATGAAACGTATCTATACGCATGTCTAAACCATAGATATACAGTGTCGTCCATCATTTCATATAAACCTAAGAATGTCAGCTTGCAGGGAATTCAGATCTGCGTTGGTAATTTTTATTGGCAGGGTTTCAAAGTAATATAGTAGTTTAGGCAGTAGTGTCATTTTAATGGCCATAATTTTTCCCGTCATGGACAGTTTAAGGGGTCTCCACTGATGTAGCAACATTCTTAAGGAGGAAAACAGAGGTTTATAATTAACCGAATATAAAAGGGACGGGTTAGGAGTGAGCCTTACCCCAAGATACTTCAGGGAATCCTGTACCCAAGTATAGGGATAAGACGTCCTCAAAGCGGAAAGTGTAGAAGGGGGGACATGGAGGGGCAGTACCTCAGTCTTAGCAACATTAAGCTTATATCCAGAGATCTCCGAGTACCTTTTCAATTCCCTATGTAAGGTAGGTAAGGATATCAAGGGGTTAGTTAACGTCAGGATTATGTCATCAGCAAAAAGAGCTAACTTAAACTGCTAAGTCTCCACCCTGACCCAAGTGATCTCTGAGGACAGCCAAATCCTGGATGCTAAGGATTCCATGCAGAGGATTAACAAGATCGGCGACAAAGGGCAACCTTGGTGAGATCCGTTACGAATGGAGAACGTCTGGGAGGTGGCATTGTGCAGTTTAATTGAAGCGGATGGGTTGGAATATAGCGCTTTTACCGCCACTGCAAAGGGCCCTGTGATTCCTATCCTTTCTAGAGTAGCATGGAGGAAGGGCCAACTCAATCTGTCGAAGGCTTTTTCCGCGTCAAGGCTCATTAACAACGTTGATTCCCTTCTACGCTCAGTAATGTCTATCAAGTCAATTAAATGACGTGTATTATCCCCAGCCTGTCTATTTAAAATAAAGTCCACCTGGTCATTGTGTATAAGTGTAGGGAGAAAGCGCACCAATCTATTTGCAAGGAGTTTGGTGAATATTTTAAAGTCCGAATTAAGCAATGCTATAAGTCTGTAGTTGGAGCAAACAAGATCATCCTTATCAGGTTTGGGAATTACTACAATATAGGAGTAAAGAAATGACATAGGAATGGAGTCTCCTCTCAAAAAAACACTATATAGGGATGTCAAGTGCGGTATAAGCAGGTCTGCATATGTTTTGTAGTATAAATACGAAAAACCATCCGGTCCCGGGGATTTACCGTTGGGGAGGGCCTGAATAGTAGCTTTCAGTTCCTCCGGGGAAATAGGGGCATTCAAATCCTCTAGGTCAGTAGGGGAAAGTCTTGGCATATCACAGGAAGAGAGGTACTGCGCCATGCAGGACTGTAAGGTAGCGTCTTTGGCATCAAAAGCGGGTCCTCCCAAGTTATAGAGTCCCTTGTAAAAATCCCAGAAGACCTCTGCTATTTTATTAGGGTGGTGTTGAAGTACACCGCCCCCATCCCGCACCGCCGTAAACCTCCTACTGTCCATGTCCGTCTTTAATTTACGAGCCAAAATGGAATGTGCCTTGTTACCGCTTTCATAACATTTCTGTTTTAGATACAACATGGACATTTCAGTTTTATGTATTAGTAAATGACGTAGTTGGGCCCTTAGACTAATTAGTGAACGTAAGGTGCTTCTAGTCGGTCTCCCCGCCAAGATATGTTCCTGATCTAGAATGTCCCGTTTCAACCGTGTAATCTTGTGCATACGATCTCTCTTAATTCTAGAGGATGGGGCAATGCAACTTCCCCTAATGGTAGCCTTATGAGCTTCCCACAGAATAGAGGTAGATGATACTGAGCCCACATTAGTGGTGAAGTACGATCGGATCTCGTGCGCCAACTCATCCCTAGTCTCATCACATTTGAGAAGACCATCATTCATCCTCCAATGGCATTGTTTAACGCGAGTATGATCCATCTGGAGGACCAACTCTATAGGAGCATGGTCAGACCATGATATTGCGCCTATGTCGGAGGACAGCATGTTTCTCATAACCGGAGTATTAATAAAGAAATAGTCCAGTCTAGTATGAGTCTTGTGGACAGGGGAAAAGGAATATCTTTTCTCTGAGGGGTGAGTCAGTCTCCAAGAGTCCATAAGAGAATACCTCCTTAGGAGACGCCTGAAGCGCTTCGACAGAGAGCTGGTGTTCCTAGGGGGGTTTCTATCGAGTAGTTGTAGATGATTGTACGTCATAGAGTAAGGTGGATTGAAATCTCCCCCGACTATAAAATAAGTATGTTCCCATTTTGTCAGTTTAGCGAAGACTTTTTGGAGAAAAGTGAGTTGATTACAGTTGGACGTGTAAATATTACTAATAGTAGCGGGGACATTTCCCCAGGGGCCATGCAAAAGGACATATCGCCGTTGCTTATCAAGGATGACACGTTCAGGTTTAAAGGGACAGGTGTCTCTCAGCAGAATAACTACCCCTGCTTTTTTATTCGTGGAGGATGCCACGTAGGCTCTGGGATATTGAGAGGATAAGAATTTGAAGGAGTTAAGCGGGGAGAAATGTGTTTCCTGTAGGAAAATTATATCCGCTTTAGCGTCCTTCAGCTCTCTAAACAGCAAGTTTCTCTTGGTTTGAGAGTTCAGGCCCTTGACATTTAAAGAGACTATTTTACATGTAGGGATCATCGCCATGTTGGTTTGTAAAAGAAAGGAATCACCGCTCTTGCACCCTCCACACTAGAATACACAGTAAACAGACTTGGGTCATGGCGGGGAGTCACCCAGAGGACAGAATCCAATCTCGGAAGAGCAGGAGCCAACCACATCAATAACAATATCCAAGGAGAGGTGGAGTGAGGCTGAAAAACAAAACTAACAACAAAAATTAACATAAACATATAGAAAATAATCATCATTTGAAGCACAGGATCAAGCAGCTGACAGAGCAGCAGATGAAAAGCTTAACCCTATGCTATGGGGTAATGAGTGTCTCCAGCACTTTTGGAGACCAAACAGACTACCCAGATGGTGAGGGCTCCAAAAAGGAGGGTGGGGGGGATGGGCGGTGAAGCAACCGCAGCCCCTCCCCCCCCAATAGGGGACAAGAGGGACTGCCAGCCGATTCACCACCCCATCCAGTAGAACCATATACTAGCAGTAAACTACAATTTCAGTAAAGAGTTCCTGCAAATAAGCAAAGAGCAGAACATCAACGCTGCCGTCTCAGAGTGGATCCAGCAGAACCTCTTTGTTTGCGGGAGGAAGCGTCCCCAGGTGGCTCCATTCTCACCGATTTTTTCTTGGGTGTGACGCCATGCCACATAGGTGGTTCCGGTCCCAGTTTGGGCAGAGGTTCCCAGCCAGTGAGGATAGGGCAATTGATGCAAAGGTCCGAGCAGAAGGAAGGGAGGTCCTCTGGCACACTAAGTATGGCGCTTTTTCCCTCTCTGCGTGCGGTAAGACTAAAGGGAAACCCCCATCGATACGGGATATCATTATCTCTCAGCAGGGTCAACAGAGGCTGGAGACATCTTCTCTGTTGCAACGTGACCCAAGAGAGGTCTGGATAGAGCTGTAGCGGAGCCCCGTCCAGTTCCAGTGATCGCATATTACGGGCTTTTTGGAGGATCTCTTCCTTCACTTGGAAATAATGAAGTCTGCAAATCACATCCCGCGGGTTGGAAGCAGAACCTCTTGGGCGTAGGGCTCGATGTGCACAATCCATTTCTATTTTATTGGCAGATGGAGCTCCTAGTATGTTATTGAAGAGCATTTGCAGGACGGCTTGTAGATCTTCGGGCCCCATGGCTTCAGGCAATCCGTTAATACAGATGTTATTTCAGCGGCCTCGATTGTCAAGATCCTCAACATGGCGTTCAAATCACGGATGATAGCCGCTTGAGCCACAGATTGAGATTGTAGGCGGTATAAATCTTGTTTAGTTGTTTGCACTTCCCCCATCAATATTCTCCACTCTTTGCGTCAAGTGCTGGAAATCCTTGTGGATTACTTGAATTTCAGTCTTACATGTGTCCCTTACTTCTTGTATTAAGAGGCGAAAGTCGCGTTTAGTAGGAATATGTTTCATGCAGTCCCTCCAGGAGGCAAACTCTCCATCATCATCAGGGTCTGAGGATGAAATCATGTTGGCCTCCCTGGTAGTTTTAGGCTTGTGGGGTGTCTGCCTTAGGTCTGGATCCCCAGTTTCTGCCTCCCCTTCATATGAGGGCTGAGTAGGCCCAATCTGTAGGGGTCGGCCTGAATCCCAAGATCTAGGGGTGCGCTGCGGCCTACTGCTTTCCCCCGGCGGGAGGTCCCAGGCGAGAAAATGCCTTGTTGTGGCGGTACTCTCGGGTCTCGAATTTCCCCTCTTGGATCGGCGGGAAGCGTCGGTGCCTGAACCGGAGCGTCCGAGTCCACACTGGGGACAGCTTGCTGCGCTGTTTGCGGCGACCACGGCGTTGTGTCTGCTCCCTCGGGCCATACACCTACCCGCTCAGCCGGTTCTAAGCCTCCATGCCGTATTCTCGCGGAAGTCTGCGAGCAGGAGGGGGAACCCGATAGAGATTCTCCTCCAGCCAAGTTCTGGGATGACTGCGAGGAAGGCTGCAAGGGCCTCACGTCCGGCTCCTCCAGCGCCATCTTGCCACGAGGTTTCCCCTCCGGCCGATCGAAGTAGCCTCTGATGGAGAGAGAGGCCTGCGACTTACGGTATGAAGCCATGGAACCTTTGGAGGACTTTTTAGCTTTGCTCTTTCGCATTACAGGAGGTTTTGGATGGCTGCTAATGTAGTTTAGGTAGCGGGTCAGATGCGGAGCTCAGCAGCACGTCCACTCACATCGCCGGCTAGCCACGCCCCTCCTCGATTTTTAATGGAACCCGCCGTGGATGTCCCCTATCTCCTCTACTATACGTTATAGTGATGGAACAATTAGCTGCTACTATTAGACAAAACACCTCGATTAAGGGCATGTCGTCCCTAACACAACAACATAAAATGGCATTATATGCAGACGATTTACTTTTTTTTTTTTATAACCTCTCCATTAATATCAATACCTAATATTCTGAAGGAATATGGTGACTTAAGTAATTTTCATATAAATATATCAAAATCTGAATTTTTTTATATATCTTTAACTGATCAAGTAAAATCTAGTATAAAGGAAAGCTACTCATTTAGATGGCAGTCTAATTTTATTGTATACCTGGGCATTAATATTCCTAAAGATGTCAATACACTCTATGCTATCAATTTTAGAGATTGGACAGATAAGATCTTTACCCAATTTAGTACATGGAGCAATACTCAACTGTCATGGATGGGTAGAAATTGACATTCTGCCCAAAATATTATATAGATTCCAGACAATTCCCATTTTATTGCCAGATTCCTTTTTGCAAAAACGTAAGTCAGTAGCAATGAAATTCGTGTGGGCTAATAAAACCCCTCAAATCAGTGCAAAAGTACTTATGAGATCAAAAAAAAGAGGACTGGGAATCCTGGATTTTGCACTCGGTACTACAAATTTGGGATAGGTCTGTAACTAAATATAATGTATCATCCAGACCTGGGCCCCTGACTATCATTGTGGGAAATCCACAATTTCTGCCAGATTCAAGTGGTTTCCCCATTAAATAATGAGAATACCTCCTATATACAGATGTGGCAGGTTTTAGAGCCAGGGAAAGAAGAGATGAAAACAGAGTTAAGACCAGAGAGACAAATTAACGGTAAAGTATGGCTGGAAGCAGCGCAATTGTTGGATTATATAACATATCTTAGGGCACTTAAAACCCTTAATAGGCCAGTTACGTAATTTGAGAAACTTTGTACATCAGTGACACCTATTACACATACACTATCAACAGTTTCAATGGCCTGTTGAGGGAAGAGGAAGATAAGGGGCATACAGAGTACATGAAAAGATGGGAACAAGATATGAGGAGAGAAATATCAGAGAAAGAATGGAGGAGAATATTCAATATGACACATGGATCTACTATATCTTCATTTCATCATCAGGAAAAAAAACTATAAAGTAGTATCCAGATGGTATAGGTGCCCAGAAGGTATTAAATATATAAATCCAGAAATATCCGATAGATGTTGGAGGTGTAGTATAGAAGAGGGAACGTACTTGCATATCTGGTGGAGTTGCCCTAGACTACAGCCATTCTGGGAGTCAGTATTTGAGATGTATCACTCTATAGAGGGATCAAATATTGAAAAGGACCCTTTAATTGCACTATTATCAGTGATACCAGGCCCTATAAAAGGAGATTAAAAAAAGATATCCTAAGATTCATGCTGGTTGCAGCAAGAATTAGTATATTACGTGGATGGAAATCCACGGTGCCACCTACATTAGAGAGTTGATTGAAAATAATGGAAGAAATAAGATATATGGAGGAATTAAGTGCAAGGGATATGGGAACGATAGTTTCAATGAAATATGGGAGAAATGGGAAATGTATAGAAAATCAGAGGAATTTTAAAAAGTGTTAAAAGAAGGATGAAGTGGAGAGATGGAAGAAAGGAAGTATGGGCAATGCAAGTATGACCAAGTAGTAAATAAATAAACTCCGGATGGATACATAAATGACTACTAGGATATTCTTAAATAATACAGCGTATGACCTGTTAGACTGTTAAGATAGAAAGATAAGACAATCTTCTGGAGGGAGGGGAGAGGGAGGGAGGACATGGGGTTTATTTTATAGAAAGTAATATGGGCAAAGTGGGTGGAGATAGTCACATATAGAGTTTGTAATTGAATATATTTTGACGTTTTTTTACATTATAGATACACCGTAAGAGTGGGAACACTAGTACAATAGGGAGGGGTTAAGGATGAAGGTAAACTATAATGAGAATGGGGTATATTGTCTTAGAAATCATAATATTGTACACTTGAGGAGTGCACATTAATTAAGATTGAGTGAAGATACATGTGACGGACCCCCGTACTCAGGAGGAGTATGTCCGCCGCTGTATTCTTCCTTGCTCAGGAGATATTGGAACCAGCTGGTCTTTAGCTCTCAGTTTCCCCAGTCACTGGTCGAGACACAAGTGTAGGGTGAAACAAACTGATTTATTGAGCAACTGCACAAACTTTTATACAGCAAGTGATGAGATCAGATTATAATCCCATCACATCCACCCTGCCTTCCCCAGACAATCGGTCTGCTCAACACCACAGTGTTTCCCCTGCTAATGAGCTCCAGACAGCCATAGCAGGAGCTTGGCCAGAATGTCATTGTTCTGAGCTCCTTCAGAGTACAAAGGGAGATAACCAGGTATGGGGCTGATAGTCTTTTCATAACCAGGTCACACAGTATAACATAATTAAACATAACGTATAAACTCATCACCACGTCGTCACAATACACATAAAGGAAGAGGATGGGGAGAAAGGGATTACGGGTTATGGTTGGTAAATTAATCACTAGAGGTACACTTAAATGAAGACATAGACTTTTCCCTCCCCTCCAGAGGAAGATAAGAATTGGAGACTGAATGAGAGAAGAGAGTAGAGATGGGGGTGGTTGAAGTTGTGTGGTCGTGAAAGGCAAAGTGATTGATGCTGGAAATAAAGTAGATGTTTTTAATTAGAGTTATGAATAATTTATGTTATTTAAAAGATACATTGTAGCTATATACCTCTAAATGTAATATGTATAAATGTATGTATGGAAATAATAACAAAAAAACATATTAAATCTTAAAGTTTAATCCCAGAGTCATTTGATGTTAAAGAATTAAAGTAAAAGTAAACATTTAGTTTAAAAAAAAAATGGAAATAACTGTGTGGTATTTCCTTAAATTCTCACCAAGACCCTTATCTAGGCATGCGGTTTGGGTGGCCAAGAAAGGAAGGGCAGTATACATGTGGCCTCCCTTCCTGTTCTAGACAAGGCCTCATGCCCTTCAACATTGGGAATTTACCTTGCAAGGGGGATTATGAAAAATTCCCTCCCTTCCAAAAGCACCTTGTCCAAATGTTGAGGGCCACTTCCCCTCCTCCAACAATATGGAGTAATATGGGGTGCACTAATAGTGACATTTGAAAGCCAGCTTTATAAGAAGAGGGCACCCAGATATGCATTTCCTTTTAATGGATTGAGTACAGGGATACATTTGTACCGCTTACCTATTCCCACAAATAGTTAAAATTAGATAAAAACACACCATGAAAAAAGTAATATCATTAAAATTAAAAAAAACACAATCAAAAAAATATATTATTGCCCTCCACATAATCTAGTGTCAGGGTAATACATTTGGAATGCAGGTGCAATTCACCTGCTATCATCATTAACCAGTAGGCTCAAATTATGATACAATATCACGATATTGGAGACCAACACACACACACACACACACACACACACACACAACAAAACAGTTAATTTTATGTTAACTGTTTGTGGGAATGGGTAAGGAGTACTAATGTTACATCAGAGGTGGGAAAGAAGACAACATTGGGACACTGGTGTTTTGCAAGATAGGGGCCTGACACCCGCCACGGACATCCTGGGCACCGGGAGGGACAGGTAAGCTTGGGGAAGGTGGTGGAAGCAGGCTTGGATTGTAGGCTTATGTGAGCAAGGCATTCCTAAGTTTTGCTTCTGTATCTTTTACTATAGGAATCCTTTATATTTTGTAATTTACCACATTTTTAAATAACTTTGTAGCCACTGTTTAGTTAATAAGCAACAAATAAGTCAAAAGCACCGTCACTGGCATTGCTCCTGCTGCTTCTATCTAAACAGGCTTTTGTTCACTTCATAGTAACATAGTAACAGAGTTACTATGTTACTATGCTTCTGTCTAAGCAGGCTTTTGTTAATTTCAGAACTGATTTTCTTTTCATGCATACATTGTTTAATGCAATTTAGATGGTCTACTGCTGGTCTGAATGAGGTCAACTGCAGGTCAAAAGCATATTCGGAATTCAGAACCATAGAATCTTAACTGATCTCAAATGCACCTAAAAGTGTTCTCTATTTCCCCATATTATTATTATTATTATAATACAGGATATATATAGTACCAACAGTTTGCACATCACTTTACATGACCTAAAATGCTTTTTCTACCTATTCAACCATCTTTATTGTAGTTTAATTTGAAGTGCTATCCACTCTAGATGAAACACTAATAATATTGTAACTATTCATTTTACTGATTACACGCAAAGGTAATTGCTAGCTAATGAAGAAACACAGGCAGTTCACTGCCAAGGAACATACAACTCTTCCCTCTCAGGCAGGTACATATCAATACATTCTTCAGGGATTTAAAAAAACAATATAGGATTTGAATAGGTCATTCCATAGAAGATTCCAGAAAAAATAATAGCAACATAACACAAGGACAGAACAAATGTGTATGCATTTTAATTCTCAAAGCCTCTTTGTTCATAGTAGGTAGATTCACAAAAATAAAATTTAAATGTAACACTGTAACTATATAGGTGCAAATACTAATTAGAAAAGGTACATATTGATGCAGAGCATCAAGAAAACAATACAAATATTTTAGGGGCAAGTTACTAAAGCTGGGCAAATAATGTAATAGAAGAAGAAGTCAGGATAGACACATCTTCTATGCTGCATCCATTCCAACTTTGTAATTGAAAAAAAAAATCTACATTGTTGTGGTTCTATATTTTAAATGCTGTTCGCATTTGTGTGTGCTGCCTGAAACAAGTAAGCAATTGTTCTGTCCGTCTGTTATATTCCCTTTAAAGTATTCATAAACAACTGATTGTAATCAAATTCTTTTCCAGAGTGTACTGACCTGTTCCAGCTTCTAGTTCTTTGGTATCTGCTGATCGACAGCTGCCTGTTCCTTGGATTCTTTAACTGCTGTACCAAAAACAGTAACAAATAAGAATACCACACAATAGCAATTAAATTGCAAATAATAACCACACTAAACAGGTACCATTTTGTTTCATAAAATATTAGAAATCTGCTACTGACTACTCTAAAATTCAGTTGCATTCACTTAATGTAGAAATAATGTTGAATATAAAGCTAATCATAATTGTATTCTTGCAATTCCAGTATGCACTTGTTTTTGACAGCTCTCTATACAGCATTTAAACATCAAAGATGGCAAATGTTCAAATTTCAGTTATGTTTATCCAAAATAGCACTGAATTGCTTCACTACTTATACTATACTGCCTCCAGCTTTATAAAAGGAGAGACAGATGGGGGAGTATTTAATAGGGAAACAGCTGTGGCTAGAAGAAGGAACAAGCTTACATTCTGCAATCAGGTTTAATAATACAGTACATCAAGGTACCAGTAATATAAGATCTGTAAGGCAGCCAAAAAGTAATATTTTCTAATGTAATTTGCAATAATTGCTTATATTTAGCACTAGACATTATACCAGTTATTAAATAGCACTACAATACATCTGTTACCCAACTTTCTTGTGTGGTTATTGTATGTTGCAGTAAGAGATGTTTTCTTCATTACTAATTTATGCATCTTTTTTATAAAAACTAAACTGTAAGCAGGGTTTCCTTTTTTCTGGTATACTTGTGTAAAATCATGAAATTAACACCCATCTGGCAGGCTGCAGTCACTGTTCAAGCGAGAATTTTTGGACCAGCTTCTTTGACAAGAGTTCATTGAAATATAGACTTTTGTCGAATTGGGGGTACCCAAGGGGGTCATACACTGGTTGAATTTGATTAGAGCAGTGTATTGATTAGAACAAAACCATGAAATACTTTATCCATTGTTTTTATCATGCATAATATTTTGGAATATCTGCTGCATGCTTGTCAGGATGCCAGAACCAGCCTGTGTGGCCGGAGTTTTGGACTGGAGCAGCAAGAGGGGCCACCCTCGTCATCTCAGACTCCCCTTAAGGTACATGACAGTAAAATTCAGCTTGTCTTGTACTGCAGGAAAAAGAGAATCAGAGAACACTAATGACAAAAAGGCTGGATGAAACCCATTATTTGCACAGAAAGGTGATTGGTTTGTGGCAGAGTGAACAGAGTTTTTATAGGTGAATTTGGCAATCGGAAGCAAGGTGTCGTCTTGAGAAAAATAAGAAAAGCAATGGAGGTACTGCTACGTCTGATTAATTATTTCCATCTGTGGGTGGTAGGCACACAAGAAGCACAACTGTATCCCCACAACTTGGCATAAAGATCTCCAGAACTGTACCCCATGGTCTGAGGTAATGTTGTCTGGAAAGCCATGAAATCTGATGATTTCTTTATTGATGATCTGTGCTGTCTCGACTGCAGATGGAGTCCCCTTTATTGGCAGAAAGTGAGCCACTTTAGAAAGATGATCCATTACTACAGTAAAACCTTCAGAAGAGGTAGGCTAGTTAATACAGTCCATGGAAATCATACTCCGGGGTCTTTCAGGGACTGGGAGGGATCTTAAAAGCCCCCAAGCCTTAGTTCGGCTACCTTTATTTTGGGTACAGTCTGTTCCCAGATTCGGCCACCAGAAATAACGTTTAATCAAATTCAAAGTTTTAAGGCTTGCAAAGTGCCCAGCCAAAGGGGAATCATGGCAGAGTCCCTAAATAGAAGTGCGAAGATCCTGAGATACCAAAATCTTCCCATTAAACAGAAACAAACCATCATTCTTCCTCAAATGTACATCCTGAGGAAGTGAATCCCCGGAAGATGCTTTTTGAATCTGAGAGACGATATCTGATTGCAAAAGTAAACAATTGTCAGTCTGCAAAATAGTGTTGGGTTGATGAGTCAGATTCAGTGAATATTCATGATAGAGCATCAGGCTTGCCATTTTTGGACCCTGGACGGTACGTAATATAAAAGTTAAACTTTGGGAAAAAAATGCCCACCTTGCTTGTTGTGGTTTAAGACATTTTGTAGATCTCAGATATTCAAGGTTCTTGTGGTCTGTGAAAATTAATATTGGATGAGCCGCTCCCTCCAGCAGGTAGCGCCATTCTTCTAGCTCCAACAAAAGCACAGAGTGCCTCGACATGTGCAGAATCATTTTTTCTTTTTCAAAGGTCAAAATCCCAGTTGGCGTCTTCTGTGTTTCACATTATACGAGTGATTCCCAAATCAGATTGGAGATTTATGCTTGTTTTAGTGCATCATTTGTGAGTATGTTTTTATCATTTTGACCTTTGAAAAATAAAAAATGATTCTGCACATGTTGAGGCGCTCTGTGCTTTTGTTGTAGAAATCAAGTCAAGGTTCCCTAATCCTTTGGAGGAGAAGCATGGTGTGCAAGGATAATTTTTTCTAGTTACATGAATTAGTAGAGAATCGGTTATTCAGCTGTCACAAGCACCGGGAATCCAGTACTCTTGATTCTTCTAGCTCCAACTTAATTGCCAGATCCCCCATATCAAAGCTCCTTTCTGCCAGACTCAACTTTCTGAAAGAATATGCCACAGGATGGAGCAAGGATTTCAGACCCTGGCGTTGGGACAAAACAGCGTCCGCGGCATTTTCTGAGGCATTAACCTGAAGGATAAATGGCAGATCAGGGTCTGGGTGTCTTAGGATGGGAGTGGTGGTAAAAAGCTCCTTTAACTTCAAAAGCAGCCTGAGCTGCTGGAGTCCATTGAAAAATGTCCTGTTTTTTGGTCAGCAGGGAAATTGGTGCAATTGTATCTGAGAATCCTTTAATGAATTTCCTGTAAAAGATGGCAAAACCGATAAAACGTTGCACATCTTTCTGATCAGATGGAGGAGGCCATTCCAGAATCCAGACCTCTAGTGTCACCTTTCCAATTGACTGGATTCACTGAATGTAAATACAGCAGGCAGTGGCTGGGAGCAATAGCCAACCTGCTATTGGATATATTTTAAATTGCAATAGCCAATAGCAGTCTGGCTATTGTACCCACCCCCTGCCTGCTGTCAATCAGCAAAGGAGGGAACTGAAGACAAAGTTCTCTATCAGGTCCTCCCTGCTGATTGACAGCAGGCAGGGGGTGGGTACAATAGCCAGACTGCTATTGGCTATTGCAATTTAAAATATCCAATAGCAAGCAATTGTCCATTCCTTTTCCACTTGATGAAACTGTTTGCTTTTGGTGATATATCTCAGTGTCAGTTGTCTGTGCTCCTTATGTGTTTAATAATGCCCTCACCAGACGTACACAGAAGTTTTCCCTCTCAATGAAAGAAGGCAAAGTCCATTCTGTGAGAAGGCAAGATTTACAGCTTCTCTCCTCTTCTCCCCCGTGAACACACTGAACGGACATTCTCTTCTTTCAATGAGAGTGAAAACTGCTGTGTACGTCGGGTGATTGCATTACACATAAGGAGCACGGACATCTCACACTTTGTGATATATCACCAAAAGCAAAGTTTCATCAAGTTGAAAAGGACGGAGGAGGAGCAGCATGTAAGCAGGATTAGGTTGTGGCGGCTTCACAGAGGGAATCACACGTAATGGTATTTTAAACAAGGTAACGTTTATTACCGGAGACGGTAGTATGAAGAATATTTACAATAGTAAGGCAAGCAGTTCACTCCAGGCATGGAGGCACAGGTACACAGTACAGTCACTTCTGATGTAAGTGGTAGTTGTATTCGTTAGCAATATCGGCACGGTGACGGACCCCCGTACTCAGGATGAGTATGTCCGCCGCTGTCTTCTTCCTTGCTGAGGAGATCTTGCAACCTGAAGATCCTTAGCTAACTGTTGTTCTGAGCTCCCTCAGAGAACAATGGGAGATAACGAGGGATGGTGCTGATAGTCTTTCATTACCAGGTCACACAGCATAATGCACTCAAACATAACTCAACACCAATACACATTTAACTTATAAACTGATCACCATGTCATCACAGGCACTTCCCACTGACTGGCACAGTACAAGTCCAAGCACACAATGCGTATCTGTAAAGGCTGATAACACGTTATCCGGAAGCAGCGGTATTCGTTCCGTATAGGTGAGATAGGAGTCTGGCACACTCTTCCCGCACTCACAGCGAGAATACCGGTTTGGCTATAAGCAACTGGGAGTCTTTCATCCGACCACAATTGCCGATGCAGGACTCCGTAGGAACCCTGAACTATCCCTCACAGGCCGGAACACTCTCCCTGAACTCTCCTAACTCTCCCTCACAAGTGGGTATCTGTCCCTGTCTACATTCACATTTGTTCTGCCCAAAACGTGGCTGGGCTTTCCTATATAAGAACCAACCCAAAATGGCTGACCAAATCTCCCGAGAATTCCTGTCCTATCAGGACACCAGGCTTCTCCAAAATGGTACTGGAGACAATTATAGAGGCTAAACAGTTCTGAACATATTTACACATAAACATATCAAATCGGCTGGAAGTAGTTATATACACTTGTTAACCCACTTCATTCTGCAGCCAGCTAGGCTGCCCTGTCACTGGCAACTGCCTACATTTCCCCCCCATTTAAGAAGTGCAATCCCTTGCATTCACCTAGGGAGAGGTAATTAACACAGTGCAATAATATAGCAAGCAAGAAAACAAGCAACACATAACAATCAAGTCACATAGTCAGAATACTTGACAGGTTTCAGTCCCCTGGTAGTACGCTTGGGTAAGCGAGGCTCCGGGTCTTCCAAATGTCCATCTCCATCAGAGGCAACAGGGCACCGTTCCTCCTCCACAACAGGATTGGTAAGCGCTACTTCATCCATAAGAGGCTCATCCTCAACAGGAGTGGGAGGAACATGTACATCTGGTTCCCTTGCAGATAAGTACCATTCAGTAGTAACAGCAGGGTTCTATCAGGGTTCTCTGTAGCTTCTTCAGCTGGGGATAAGTTCTCTACCGCCGGCAGAGGGGGCAGGCACCAGGCTGTTGAATCACTGTTGAGGATCTCCTGGTGGACGTCCCGTCTAGCAGATGGAGGAAAGACAGGAACGGGACTGCCCATTAGCGAATCAGCACTGAACACACAGGGACGAAGAAGATTGCGGTGCAGTCTCTTGTGAGGCCCACCCGGCTCCTCTGACACCAGATCATACACAGGCCGCCCAGGAAAAGGCTGCTGCTTGACCCGATATGGACGGGGTTCCCACTTGGGCTCCAACTTGCTACCCCTCAGATGTTTGGGATTTCTCACAAAGACTCTGTCTCCAGGTGTCTCCAGGTGTAAGTGGCAACAATTGAACGGTACTTTCCTCGGCTAAGTCCTGATGTTTCTCCAGCACTATCTGTTTGGCTAGATCAAGGCGGTGCCAGTGATCTTGGACCCACTCATCAGGGGTCCTGGACGTGATAGGCTCTGGCGTTTCCAAAAGTAGATCCACTGGCAAACAACCACAACGGCCAAACATCAAAAAATGGGGAGTTCTATGCACAGTCTGATTGTAAGCCCAAACAACATCTCCTACATACTGCGGCCAACGTTCTCGATGATCTTGCTCTAAGGTGCGAATCAGTCCCAACAATGTGTGATTAAAGCATTCACAGGCCCCATTTCCTTGGGGATGGTAAGGGGTAGTATGAGACTTCCGAATACCACTAAGGCGGCACAGTTCCGAAAACACCTTGGACTCAAAGTTCGGCCCCTGATCAGACAGAATCCTTTTAGGGGACCCGTAGGGCTGGACCACATGGGTCCAGAACAGCTTAGCTGTGGTGGCGGCAGTCTGATCTTTGGTGGGCACTACGATGGCGAACTTAGAGAAGTGGTCAACAAACACCATAGCGATACCCCGATGAGGTGTCAGCTACTGTCAGAAAGTCCATGGTTAGTAATTCAAAGGTTCTCCTGTGCTCCCTACTAAGGGGGTAGTTTTCTCTGTTTTCCCTTTGTGTATAGCACAACTCTGACAACTTCTGCACCCACTTAGACAATTCTGGACAAAATATTTACTTATGAATCAAGGCCTCCGTTCGTTCTGCACAGAAGTGCCCTCCAATACGATGAAAGACTTGACAAACCTCTAAGGCCTCTGATTATCCCTCAATCAGTTGATGAATCACTCGCAGCTCCCCTGGAACCCGGGTCTTTTGGTACAAGAGTCCATTATATCTTTCCAGCATATCCCACTGCTTCAGAAGTTGACACAACGTTGTTGAGAGCCACCTCCGCTCTCTAGAATCTGATTTCCGATTCCTGTCCCAATATCTCATGAGCCGATCAATGTCAGAGTCTTTCCACTGGAGTCGCCGCCACTCTCGCGACGAATGAATCTCTGGCCCTCTTGATGGAACTTGGTTACTCTGCAGAGCCGTTGAAGCCAGTTGTTCGTACAGATCGATCCCGGAGGGAACAACCTCATCCTCTTCGAGCTGTTGATCTAGATCATCTTGAGGCCGGTCAAGAGGGAACTGGGAGAGGGAGTCAGCATTACCATTGGAACGCCCTGGCTTGTAGTGAATGGTATAGTTGAACCGGGCCAGTCGCGCCACCCAGCGTTGCTCCAAGGCCCCCAGCTAAGCAGTCTCGAGGTAGGCAAGAGGATTGTTGTCAGTATATATGTCCACTCGACCACTTACTAAGTACTCAGCAAACTTTTCAGTGACGGCCCAGACTACCGCTAACAACTCGAGTTTAAAAGAACTGTAGTTGACTGGATTACGCTCTGTGGGGCGTAAGCTCCGACTTGCATAGGCGATCACACGTTCAGTTCCATCTTGCTCCTGAGCGAGCACAGCCCCCAGTCCTTGAAGACTGGCATCGGTGTACACCCGGAAGGGTTTACGGTAGTCATCGTAAGCCAATATGGGAGCAGAAGTCAACTTCGCCTTGAGGACCCCCAAGGCCTCACTTTGCGCTGTCCCACCAACTGTCACTAATATTCGGGGAAGATTTTCCTTTTCGGTGGGCAGGCTGTTTGCACAGCAACTGGGTCAAGGGGGCTGAGATAGTAGCAAAGTTCGGAATGAATCTGCGGTAGTAACCCACCAGCCCAAGGAAGGAGCGAAGTTCTGTTACCGTTTTAGGAATGGTCCACATCTGTACAGCCTGAATTTTGTCGGGATCGGGGGACACCCCCTTTGCCTCGACCACATGCCCTAAATACTGGATTTTGGTTTTCATGAGATTACATTTTTCCGGTTTGAGCCGAAGGCCATATTGGGCTAGCCGCGTGAGAACTTGATCCAGATGTAGCAAATGGTCCTCGAACGTTCTGGAAAAGATGATGATGTCATCTAAGTAAATCAGGACGGAGTCAAAGTTCAGGTCTCCCAAGCAAAGTTCCATTAGCCTTTGGAACGTGCTGGGGGCATTGGTCGGGCCAAAGGGCATCCGATTAAACTCGTACAGTCCCAGAGGAGTGATAAAGGCCGTTTTCTCACGATCCTCCTCTTTTACTGGGACCTGCCAGTATCCGCTGGCCAGGTCTAGCGTGGAGAAGTACTGAGCCTGCCCCAAGGCCATTAGGGATTCTTCGACCCGGGGCAGTGGGTAAGCATCCCGATGGGTACAGGCATTCAATCTGCGATAGTCCACACAAAAACGTAAGTTGCCATCCTTTTTCCGCATAAGAACTATGGGCGCAGCCCAGGGACTACGACTCTCTCGAATCCCCCCCCCCCCCTTGCAGCATACTGCGTAATAGGTCTTTGACAGGGGGTATATTACGATACCTTTCTCGAATAGGAGCCGTGTCTCCGGTGTGGATGGGATGATCCAAAGCATTAGTACAGCCATAGTCTTCAGGGCCCTGGAGAGAATGCGATCATATGTCTGTGAACTAGTTACTGAAGCTTGTTTCGTTGTTCCGGGACCATCTCCTGCACTGGAAGTGCAAGTTGTGCTAACAATTGTGAGAGATGGGCATCTTCTGAGTCAGGTAGGGCCGTTTGTAAAGAAGCACAGGCGGCCTTCACCCCGGGACAAGGGTCAGTAATGCAGCTCTTGGGTACTGTATACAATTCGGCAAGGGCCACGTTCGTGGGAACTTGGATAGGAGTGGACCCCAAGTTAACCAGTTTCACCAACACTTGTCCCCGCCGGACAACAGACAGAGTTCTGGCTACCAACCATTCACCTTTTGCTCCTAGGTTACGTTTTGGTTCTACCATAACGGTGGCCCCTCTTACGTGTCTTCTAGCCACCACAGGGAGGGGGCACACTAACTCACGATGTGGGGGTATAATAACCCGATGACGGGCCGGGAGGCGGATAAACCCCACTTTCTCTGTATGCTTATGGCGCTGTGTCTGTACAGCCCGACAAGCGTTGATCAGGTTCTGCAGCTGTGGTTCCGACTGCCTGGATACCTGTGTTGAAGCCTCCCGAAGAAGGCGGGTTAAATCCAGTTCGTTTAGGGCGTTCATGCCCAACACCATGGGAATTTCTGGGAATTAGACATTCCGGGTCACCACAACCTCGACCCTTGGGAGGGTTTGTTCATAGACCTTCATGGACATCCAAGTGACCCCCACTACTGGAATAGGTAGGTTATTAGCAGCTTTCAACCTTAACCAGGAGGGGTCTAGAGTTGGGGTTGGCCCAAAATGTTGTTGGTAGAATGAATTCACACAATAGGTTGGACTTGATGGACATATGTCTTTATTCAACCTCAAATACTATGTAACTATGTAATAGGCCATGGTAGTGACTCCTGATCCCGTGTCCACCAGACATCTGGCCGGTTGTCTGTTGAGCATCACCGTCGCCACTGGGCAACCAGAAATCATTGTAGGATCACGTTGGGCCCGTGGGTGCCCCTCCTCCACAAGAGTCTCTAGTTTAAAGGATGGTGTTGTTTATTCTGGGCTCCCCGTCTCGCACAATTCCTTGCAAGGTGACCTAACCGTCCACACTGCCAGCATCCGCGGTCAGTATCGGGATCCCTCCGGAGTGGGTTGATCCCCGCCTTAGGTTGCTCGGACTCGCTCCTCAGCGCTGCTACTTCTTGCCTGAGGGAAGTGACTGAATTAACTAAGTCTCTTACGACCCTTTCCATCGAGGGCATCCCCACATGTGAGGCGGGGGCAGGACATGGGGCAGTCGCTTCCTCCTGCTCCACTGGCCACCGGGCTCCCTGAGTGCGGGTAACCTGGCTTCTGGCCCCAGCCCGTCCATGATCCAGCTCTTTCTGTTCCCTCTCAATGACCTCTTGTGGGATAGTAGCAAATTTCACTGTGCCATTGGCCCTCACTCGATCCCTTAGGACCTTCTTTAATGACGTGGACCATACACCAGCGAGGAACTGGTCCCGGATAAGTTGATCGGGGTTAGGGACCCCAGTTCCGCCGGGGGCCATTTTCTCCTCCAACCGGCACCAGATTTCCTGCAAGGCCACCGCAAATTGAGGGATAGTCTCCCGTTTGTGCTGCTCTCGACTATAGAAACTCTTCTGGAGTTCGGCTATGGAGGTACTCTCGCCATACAAGCTTTCTAGGCGGCCCACAATAGCTGCTCTGTTATCTCTTTCCTTCTCGGGCAGAACCATCACAGCCCGGCGGGCTTCCCCTTCTAGCGCATTAATGGCCAAATCTGCAAAGTGTGCTGCGGGTATTTCGAACAAGCGGACTGAGCTGTCCAGTCGCTCCACCCAGTCTGTCAGGGAGATATTTGTGCCATTGAATTTTAAAATCAGTGCCAAAGCTGCTCCATATGGTGCCATGACTGACCCTCTAGCCACTCCCCCGCTTGAGGACGGTGGTTCCGACATCCTGCCGACTACGCCAAAATGTAAGCGGGTTTAGGGTGTGGCGGCTTCACAGAGGGAATCACACGTAATTGACTTTTAACAAGATAACGTTTATTAACCGGGGGGCGGGTAGTATGAAGAATATTTACAATAGTAAGGCACGCAGTTCACTCCAGGCATGGAGGCACAGGTACACAGTACAGTCACTTCTGATGTAAGTGGTAGTTGTATTCGTTAGCAATATCGGCACTTCCCACTGACTGCTGATGTAAGTGGTAGTTGTATTCGTTAGCAATATCGGCACTTCCCACTGACTGGCACAGTACAAGTCCAAGCACACAATGCGTATCTGTAAAGGCTGATAACACGTTACCCGGAAGCAGCGGTATTCGTTCCGTACAGGGAGATAGGAGTCTGGCACACTCTTCCCGCACTCACAGCGAGAATACCGGTTTGGCTATAAGCAACTGGGAGTCTTTCATCCGACCAGGATTGCCGATGCAGGACTCCGTAGGAACCCTGAACTATCCCTCACAGGCCGGAACGTTCTCCCTGAATTCTCCCTCACAAGCGGGTATCTGTCCCTGTCTACATCCACATGTGTTCTGCCCAAAACGTGGCTGGGCTTTCCTATATAAGATAACCAACCCAAAATGGCTCACCAAATCTCCCGAGAATTCCTGTCCTATCAGGACACCAGGCTTCTCCAAAATGGTATGTGAAAGGGACACAGACCGCTGCAGCCAGCACCAGCAGGGAGAAGAGCCTGTCCACACAGAACACTTACTGCCTGCCATGCTGTCACAGTTCTGTCCGGAGAGGTCAGAGCGGAGAGGGAGCCTCTGTTTGGTGGAGGGGTATTCCGGGGGAGGGGCTATGCGGGTCAATGGCCGAAGATCTTGAAAAAAAATTGAAAGGGCCGGTATCTGCTCTATGCATCGGGGCATTTTGAGGAGTACAAGTACCCGCAGCACCGGAGGAAGCCGGCCCGCACACTCGAGATCCTCACCTGGGGTGCTCTCTTTGTGCAGGCCTCCGGTGTCCCCCTGTCTCCAGTTGGCCTCCACTGCAGTGACTGACTGCACATAATGTTTTTAAAGATGGCCGCCGCGAGTAGCGGCGGCCATCTTTAAACCTGGCAAGTTGCCCACATCTCATTTAATATATTGCCGAAACGGCAATATATTAAATGAAAATAATTCCCTGGTGGTCAGTAGTAGAGTCAGTATGATCGCTCCCTCGTGGTGCCATCAGTGACACAGGCAGGGATCGATTAGTAGGTCTGCATCAGCCTGAGATGCAGATCACACTGATCCTACACTCCACCATTACTATAATCCCCATGTGTCACACTGGAGCCCAGGAATGCAGCCCCCCTTCCTGCAAAACAGGTAAGCAGGAGAGGGGGAATTTTTTTTATTAACTATTTTTATTAGTTGTGTGTGTATGTGTGTTTTTATTGTGTGTTTTTTTAATGTGTGTGTGATTTTTTTTTTTTATTATTAATAAATCTACATGTGTGTGTTTTCAATGAGTGTGTGATATGTGTGTTTCATTACGTGTATGTGTGTTTTTGTTTTTAACCACTTCCCGCGGGTTCATGTAAATGTACGTGCTCCGCTGGAAGTGGTTATACCAAGAATATGGCTGCCCCCTGTACCATTTGAAGGCCTGTTCACACCACTTGCAGTGCGTTCCGGCCGGATTGCACTGCATCACATTGCAGCCAGCTCACTTTTTTTCCCGGGCTGGAGGCAACAATGCGATCACCTGCACAGGATCGCAAGGCACATTGTGCCTGCAGTGCGTTCGGGTGCGGTGCGATTAAAATGCTGCAAGCACTATTTTGATCGCACCGCACCTGAATTCACTGCAGACACAATGTACCTTGCGATCCCGTGCGGGCGATCGCATTGCAGCCGGAGGGCATGGCTACGGTGCCATTCACTTCAATGGGACCGGAGCGCACTGCTTATGGTGTGAACTAACCCTAAGCCCTGCGTCCAGTAGACATGTGCGATTAGTTTCGGAAAAATTAGTTTTCCGGACGGAATTCCTTAGCGGTAGTCTGTACACATTTTCGTCGTGGACGAATTTTCATTGCAGCAAAGTGACAAAAAAATGTTTTTAATGTCACTTTGCTGCAATGAAACGGAAATGAACATTCGTACCGACTACCGCTAACGAATTTCGTCCAAATCCCTAAAAACAAAATAACACAAAATCCGAATCAAAACAAGCTGAAACTAAACAATTTTTTTCAAGGTGCACATGTCCAGCGCGTCACGAAGCCCTGCATCCAGCGAGTAATGTGACTGCGGGTGGGGACACGAGTGTAAGCTCCTCTCAGAGATGGGGGGGGATGAGGTGGTTGTTGCGACCGGGCGGTGCGGGGGGGGGGGCCCGGCCTAAAGCCGCGTAAGGGGCCCCGAAATTTCTGAAGGCTGCACTGTTGAAAACGTCCAGAAAATCATAGTAAACAGATGGCTTGCTGCAAATTTGAGCTGTCCTTCTGTTGGCAAAGAGACACTGAAGACACAGAAGTATTTGGGAAAATACAGTTCTGCAGACAGTACATGGATTGGAACACTACCTTGCCTGTATTCCAGTTTACTTGCGGATTGTGAGCTTGTAACCAGGGCATACCCAGAATGATTGGAAATAAAGGAAATGCAATCACATCAAAACAAATTCTGTGTGTCTGCATTCAAGTGAGACAGTGATTGGTTTCATGCGCAACAGGACGAAATATAATGCTTGACCTGTGGGCAAGATGAACAGAAAGTTTTTGTGATTTGATTTGCAGAGGAATATGATGCTGGTTTACGAAGTTGAAGTCAATAAAGCAGCTACAGGATCCTGACTCAAGGATGGCTTGAGTTCAGAGTACTCCTCCTGGGAGCTGCAGGGAATCAGGGAGGGAAATATGAGCAGTCTGACCGATGGCTGAAGAATCAGGAATAACTGAAGAAGAAAACCTAAGTTAGGTACCTGGTAACTTATTTTCCAGGAATCGTCCAGGGCAGCCTCTGAGAGATGGGATCCTCCCACCTGAAACAGGAAACACATCATCCACAATTAGAATAAAAAGGGCGGTCCCTCCTAACCACCTCAGTATTATCATAGAACCGAAGGCCGGAAAGGACCACCAGGCAGTAACAATGAAACTCATGTTGAAATACACCACTCAATAAACAGGGCGGGAATCCATGCTGCCCTGGACGATTCCTGGAAAATAAGTTACCAGGTACCTAACTTAGGTTTTCCCCAGTCATCGTCCAGGGCAGCCTCTGAGAGGATAAATTAGGAATAATATACTTAACCGGGGGGGGCACTGGCAAGCGCACCTTACTACTGAGAGTCTGATCACAACAGATGGAGGATAACTGTGCAGTGCTACGCCAAAGCTTGTAAATCAGCTCAGTGACAGCCTTACAGATTTTCTCTGGCGACTCTATCCGCAGATGAGTCCAAGGCCATCATTGCAGCTGGTCATAAAGCCTTCTAGAGGATGACAGGGCGACGCACATCCGAAGCCACCAACCATCAGTGTTATGGTGTTTGTTAGCCTGTATCAGGCCCTGAAACAGGTCAAAAACATCCTTGGAGCTCCTCAAGGAGTGACAGAAGTCCAAGTAGTACCAGAGAAACCTACTAAAGCTTTGTCAGATTTAGAAGCCAACTTCCATCCTATGGATGAAAACAGGATAAAAAAAGAGGGACGCCAACCCTCTATTGATATACATGCCAAATTATACCACGAGTGTGTCTGTACAGAGTTGTTTGAGATTTGTCTAGGACAGCTGTACTTAGGCTCTTGATCAAAGCCCATCAATTCCAGGACTTCTGACCTTTACAGAAGCCAAGGGCTCACTGGGTAAGTTAGTTCTACCTGGCCAGTTAACCCCTACGTTTAAAAAATTAACTTGATCATTCCCAGATTTTATAGTTGATTGCGCCAACGAATGCACTCACAATCTCAAGAGTTAAAACATATTAATATGTCAAATGGCAACCAATATTAACAGGGTGTTTACCCCTTCATTGCATGAGCTCTCCACACCCTGTCTTTCCCAACAAAGAAAAACAGTGCAGCATTTTTGGCCTGACTTGTACTGCAAAGTGCCACGAGGCAAAACGAATCAACTGTGAGATCAAACAAATGTCACGTGGCTGGCCTATGACCCTAAGGTTTGACACTCCTCCGATACTATAGGCAGAAGAGAGAAGCTGATGCATGTAGAAAACCCAAGCAGGTCGCCACTTCGACATACTGACCTGTTGGGGGTAAAAACACCCACCCATTCCTAAACGATGCCTAGATTACATGGCTGCAGGCACAACCATAAACCCTGAAGTATGCAGCCTGTCTCTGCAGTGATCTGGTATATCATGGCTTGTCCATATCTGCTGCATTCGGGTGTGTGCCCAGAATAGTTTCAAATCACACCTCCGTGTTCGATATCAGTACTCCACAAAAATAATCTGACATAAAACCACACAGCTTGTGATTGTACCAAATAAAATTTCTCTAAATCGTGTTCCTGAGCATGCAAAATGCCTTCTGAATTCAGAGAGCAGCCAGAATTCCTGCGCCATTCCTCCGCAGGGCGAATACAACCTTGCCATCCTCCCAGATATAAGGCCGATTCTCTTGTGTGAAATCGAAGAGAATGAAAAAACACAAAACCGACCACCTGAAGCCATGCTTGGGGTGGATACAAGACCAAGCTTGATATTCATGTAATAGCCTGGGGAAAAAAGCTATGCCCCATTGAAGTCCCCTAACAGAACATATGCTATAAACAGCCCAACATATGTTTAAACTGCATGAGTCCAGTAAAAGGATGCACTAACAACGTCCTGTTCAGGGGACCCCCCATATGCTGAGCTTAAGCCAACAGGTTCACATAGTGGGTGCCCATACACCGAAGGTAGGCCGCATTATTATTAACATTGACACCAGGGGACATGCTCAGGTGTCATTATTATTATTGTTGCTATTCTATGCAGTGGAAGTGGTAGGTGGCTAATTATCCACACATTTACCATGAAAGTAGAATTTGATTGGGAACTGAGCGATCACATACTGCTGATCACGCAGTTCCCGCACTCACTCTCTCTGCAGAGAGCGGTGACTGTCAGTCACGGCTCCTCGCAGGAATACCCCCCCTCCCCTCTCTGATCCTCCAACGCTGACTGGAGGGATGGATGGGGCGGACACAACCTCTAGAGAGGTACAGTCAGCTGTCAATCAGGCGGTGGGGTGGATCTGGACAATATTTTTGGGATCCATCCCAGCTGCAGCGTGGCTCTGCTCTGTCAGCATATAGCGGGCAATATTGCATGGGGGGCCCAAGAAAATGTTTGCCCGGGGTCCAATCAATATTAAAGACGGCCCTGGTGCCAGACTGATGCTGACCCAGCTTGTCTCGACCTTGCTATCTGGATCCTGCATTTAGCACCTGCATCCTGCTGGAAGACCCTCACATCCTGCACGCAGTTCCTCCAGAATCTACATCACCTTCCGGCACACATGCCACTCTTTGTCCTTACGCACCTGTTGTATTCTCCAGGGTGTGTGGACTGGAGCAGCAAGGGAGAGGCCCTTCTCGTCATCTCAGGCTCCCCTTAAGGTACATGACAGTATCAGTCAGCCACAACTGGAGCCCGAAAGTGGGGCCTCTGTCATCTAAGAATTCTGCCAACAGAATGCTACCCCAACAACCCAGGCTGTCAAGGGGCTTCAGGAGGACTATTTCCATCATGAAGGCCAATTTGACTCGTTATCACAAACACCACCAGCAGTTTCCTGTCCATCTGCTGCATAAGTTTTTGCGTAGATGCCTACAGTGATTATTCCACTGCCTGAACCTCGGGTACCCATGCTGGAACGATTTTCTGGGGACTGAACTAAATCTCGTGCATTTTAAATGCATGTAAAATCCATTTAATGCTGCAGCTGCGCACCTTTTCTTTAAAGTCTACCAAAGTGGGGTTAGTGATCTCCTTGCTACTTGGTGAACCCCAAGCCTGGGCACACCATCTTCTAGAGCAGAACACCCACTACTAAACTCTGTGTCTTTCTTCTTAGATGCCATGTCTCTCCTTTTATGATGACCCTCACCGAGTTGCCACTGAGGCTACTCTGCATGTGTTTCAGCCTGTAGAAGATTATGTGCCTGAATTTAGAAGGTGGAGCTCTGATGCGGACTGTAGTCATTATTATTATTATTGTCCCCAGGAGTCATTATCATTATTATGCCAGCATGTAAAACAACTTGTCTCACCACTAAGGTTAATAACAGAGGTTTGGATACAGGTCTTCTGCAGAAAATGTGAAAGCCGCACAGCCGCGCCAAGGCACCTCTTATAGTGCGGTCCTAACTCTAAACTATGAGAGCCTCCATCTTGGTGACTTGGTGATGATGGAAACTCTCATAGTTTAGAGTTAGGACCGCACTATTAGAGGTGCCTTGGCGCAGCTGTG